>NC_034187.2:8054196-8234196 GCF_002021735.2 Oncorhynchus kisutch
AAGTGGCTAGTGATACATGTATTACATAAGGATGCAGTCGATGATATAGAGTACAGTATATACATATGCATATGAGATGAATAATGTAGGGTAAGTAACATTATATAAGGTAGCATTGTTTAAAGTGGCTAGTGATATATTTACATAATTTCCCATCAATTCCCATTATTAAAGTGGCTAGAGTTGAGTCAGTGTCATTGACAGTGTGTTGGCAGCAGCCACTCAATGTTAGTGGTGGCTGTTTAACAGTCTGATGGCCTTGAGATAGAAGCTGTTTTTCAGTCTCTCGGTCCGAGCTTTGATGCACCTGTACTGACCTCGCCTTCTGGATGACAGCGGGGTGAACAGGCAGTGGCTCGGGTGGTTGATGTCCTTGATGATCTTTATGGCCTTCCTGTAGCATCGGGTGGTGTAGGTGTCCTGGAGGGCAGGTAGTTTGCCCCCGGTGATGCGTTGTGCAGACCTCACTACCCTCTGGATAGCCTTACGGTTGAGGGCGGTGCAGTTGCCATACCAGGCGGTGATACAGCCCGCCAGGATGCTCTCGATTGTGCATCTGTAGAAGTTTGTGAGTGCTTTTGGTGACAAGCCGAATTTCTTCAGCCTCCTGAGGTTGAAGAGGCGCTGCTGCGCCTTCTTCACGATGCTGTCTGTGTGAGTGGACCAATTCAGTTTGTCTGTGATGTGTATGCCAAGGAACTTAAAACTTGCTACCCTCTCCACTACTGTTCCATCGATGGGTTCATGTCCAGGCTCTGGCTGGGCAACTCAAGGACATTCAGAGGCTTGTCCAAAAACCACTCCTGTGTTGTCTTGGCTGTGCACTCTGGAGTAGGTTTCATCAAGGATCTCTATGTACTTTGCCCCGTTCATCTTTCCCTCAATCCTAACGGGTCTCCCAGTCCCTGCCGCTGAAACACATCCTCACAGCATGATGCTGCCACCACCATGCTTCACCGTAGGGATGGTTTCTGCCAGATGTGACGCTTGGCATTCAGGCCAAAGAGTTCACTCTTGGTTTCATCAGACCAGAGAATATTATTTCTCATGATCTGATAGTCCTTTAGGTGCCTTCTGGTAATATCCAAGCAGGCTGTCATGTGTCTTTTATTGAGGAATGGCTTCCGTCTGGCCACTTTACCATAAAGGCCTGATTGGTGGTGCTGCAGATATGGTTGTCCTTCTGGAAGGTTCCACCATCTCCACAGAGGAACTCTGGAGCTATGTTAGAGTGACCACTGGGTTCTTGGTCACCTCCCTGACCAAGGCCCTTTTGGTGGTTCCAACATTTATTGTGTAGCTGGGACTCTTGTGACTGCAACCAGATTAAGATCTTCAAATGTAAGTGATTAATTTTAAAGCTATTTCTGACATTCGTGACTCCTCTACTTGGTCGGAAAATGTTTGTATGCTTTTGAATGTGGGGCTCTGCCCTCAGATAATCGCATGGTATGCTTTCGCCGTAAAGCCTTTTTGAAATCTGACAAAGCGGCTGGATTAACAGGAAGTTCATCTTTAAGCCGATGTATAACACTTGTAGTTTTATGAATGTTTATTAAGACTATTTCTGTGTTTTGAATTTAGTGCTCTGCAATTTCACCGGATGTTGTCGAGGTGGGTCGCTAGCGGAACACCTGCGCCAGAAAGGTTAAGAATGATGGAAGCCACTGTGTTCTTACGGATCTTCAATGCTAAAGAAATGTTTAGGTACCCTTCCCCAGATCTGTGCCTCGACACAATCTTGCCTCTGAGCTCTACAGACAATTCCTTCGACCTGGTGGCTTCTTTTTTGCTCTAACATACACTGTCAACTGTGGGACCTTATAGACAGGTGTGTGCCTTTCCAAATCATGTCCATCAATTTAATTTACCACAGGTCCACAGAATCCAATCAAGCTGAAATTGAGTTCAGTTACATCCTTTTTTCCATTGATCACCCTTGAGATGTTTCTACAAGTCTCATAACAAAGGGTCTGAATTTTTAATTATTTAACTAGGCAAGTCAGTTAAGAACAAATTTATATTTACAATGACAGCCTAGGAACAGTGGGTTAACTGCCTGTTCAGGGGCAGAACGACAGATTTGTACCTTGTCAGCTCAGGGGTTTGAACTTGCAACCTTCCGGTTACGAGTCCAACACTCTAACCACTAGGCTACCCTGCCACCTCCACACTCTAACCACTAGGCTACCCTGCCTATACTTATGTAAATAAGGTATTTCTGTTTTTTATTTTTATTTGTCCTCACCTCCTCCCTATGTGCTGTCTCGTCGTTGTTGGTGATCAAAACTACTACTGTTGTGTCATCTGCAAACTAGTCTGCAAACACTCAGAGTGGAATGACGAGATTTTTACCTGTTTTACCTAGAGCCTCCCACTGGCGAGGGAACATTAAACAGGTACTATGTGGGGAATATGGCTGCACTCAGCATCATTACAAAATTAAGATCTGTGTCTCACCTGGGGAACAGGTTCACATTAGGATCTGTGTCTCATCTGGGGAACAGGTTCACATTAAGATCTGTGTCTCATCTGGGGAACAGGTTCACATTAGGATCTGTGTCTCATCTGGGGAACGGGTTCACATTAAGATCTGTGTCTCATCTGGGGAACAGGTTCACATTAAGATCTGTGTCTCATCTGGGGAACAGGTTCACATTAAGATCTGTGTCTCATCTGGGGAACAGTTTCACATTAAAATCTGGGTGTCATCTGGGGAACAGGTTCACATTAGGATCTGTGTGTCATCTGGGGAACAGGTTCACATTAAGATCTGTGTCTCATCTGGGGAACAAGTTCACATTAAGATCTGTGTCTCATCTGGGGAACAGGTTCACAATAAGATCTGTGTGTCATCTGGGGAACAGGTTCACATTAAGATCTGTGTCTCATTTGGGGAACAGGTTCACATTAAGATCTGTGTGTCATCTGGGGAACATGTTCACATTAGGATCTGTGTCTCATCTGGGGAACAGGTTCACATTAAGATCTGTGTCTCATCTGGGGAACAGGTTCACATTAAGATCTGTGTCTCATCTGGGGAACAGGTTCACATTAGGATCTATGTGTCATCTGGGGAACATGTTCACATTAGGATCTGTGTCTCATCTGGGGAACAGGTTCACATTAAGATCTGTGTCTCATCTGGGGAACAGGTTCACATTAAGATCAGTGTCTCATCTGGGGAACAGGTTCACATTAAGATCGATGTCTCATCTGGCGAACAGGTTCACAATAAGATCT
Organism: Oncorhynchus kisutch; assembly: GCF_002021735.2. Lineage (NCBI taxonomy): Eukaryota > Metazoa > Chordata > Actinopteri > Salmoniformes > Salmonidae > Oncorhynchus > Oncorhynchus kisutch. The sequence goes on from NC_034187.2 coordinate 8,057,440, forward strand.
GTGTGTCATCTGGGGAACAGGTTCACAATAAGATCTGTGTCTCATCTGGGGAACAGGCTCAGGTTAAAATCTGTGTCTCATCTGCAGAAAAGGTTCACATTAAGATCGGAGTCTCATTTAGGGAACAGGGTCACGAGGAAGCTGTATCTCTACAACAGCAAACCAGGAAAATGTATCTCTACATCACTAAACCAGGAAGCTGTATCTCTACAACACTAAACCAGGAATATGTATATCTACAACACTAAACCAGGGAGATGTATGTCTCAACACTAAACCAGGGAGATGCATGTCTACAACACTAAACCAGGAAGATGTATATCTACAACACTAAACCAGGGAGATGCATCTCTACAACACTAAACCAGGGAGATGTATCTCTACAACACTAAACCAGGGAGATGTATCTCTACAACACTAAACCAGAGAGATGTATCTCTACAACACTAAACCAGAGAGATGTATCTCTACAACACTAAACCAGAGAGATGTATCTCTACAACACTAAACCAGAGAGATGTATCTCTACAACACTAAACCAGGGAGATGCATGTCTACAACACTAAACCAGAGAGATGTATCTCTACAACACTAAACCAGGGAGATGTATGTCTACAAGAGTAAACCAGGGAGATGTATGTCTACAAGAGTAAACCAGGGAGATGTATGTCTACAAGAGTAAACCAGGGAGATGTATGTCTACAAGAGTAAACCAGGAAGATGCATCTCTCAACACTAAACCAGGGAGATGTATGTCTACAAGAGTAAACCAGGGAGATGTATGTCTACAAGAGTAAACCAGGGAGATGTATGTCTACAAGAGTAAACCAGAGAGATGTATCTCTACAACACTAAACCAGGGAGATGTATGTCTACAAGAGTAAACCAGGGAGATGTATGTCTACAACACTAAACCAGAGAGATGTATCTCTACAACACTAAACCAGGGAGATGTATGTCTCAACACTAAACCAGGGAGATGCATCTCTCAACACTAAACCAGGGAGATGTATGTCTACAACACTAAACCAGGGAGATGTATGTCTACAACACTAAACCAGGGAGATGCATCTCTCAACACTAAACCAGGGAGATGTATGTCTACAAGAGTAAACCAACACCACCAGGTATTCCTGGGGGCTTCAGGTTGTACCTGGGCCTTTCCTCCTGGGGGCTTCAGGTTGTACCTGGGCCTTTCCTCCTGGGGGCTTCAGGTTGTACCTGGGCCTTTCCTCCTGAGGGCTTCAGGTTGTACCTGGGCCTTTCCTCCTGAGGGCTTCAGGTTGTACCTGGGCCTTTCCTCCTGAGGGCTTCAGGTTGTACCTGGGCCTTTCCTCCTGGGGGCTTCAGGTTGTACCTGGGCTTTTCCTCCTGGGGGCTTCAGGTTGTACCTGGGCCTTTCCTCCTGAGGGCTTCAGGTTGTACCTGGGCCTTTCCTCCTGGGGGCTTCAGGTTGTACCTGGGCCTTTCCTCCTGGGGGCTTCAGGTTGTACCTGGGCTTTTCCTCCTGCAGTGTTGAATAAAGATACAATGAGCAAGGAGTTGACACACTTTCCTGTACTGATTGTATCCCGGTGTGTTTCCTGCCTGCCCTGGTGTCATTCAGAATTATTCAGCCCGCTAACTCTTTATTTAACTATGAAGACATAGAGAGGCTCTGTAAACTCAGCAGGAATTAAACTCAACAGTTTTCTATTGATGTAAACACACACACACACACACACGTGCACACACACACGTGCACACACGCGCACACACACACACACACATAGACACGTGCACACACACACACACACACACACACACGCACATGCACACACGCACGCACACACACACACACACACACACACACAGACACGTGCACGCACACAAATACACATACTCCACCACCCCACCCTACACACACACTAGAATGAGAACCAGACGCCCTTAGCTTCCGGGCCTGGGTCTCTCAGCTGTGAAAGCTAACAGCGTGGTACAGGTGTTTGATCTAGGACCAGGTATCTAGGGGATGAAAGTAGACACGAGGCTTTGTTCCTTGTCAGCTACCTCTTTCCCCCTAATGAGAAACACTCAGTAACATGGCCTCCCTCTTCATTTACATGTTGGGGAGTCTGTAAATGACTCCACTGAGAGAACAAGGACGTGGCTGGGCTGACTTATTGAGAAGTGACTCAGGTGGTAAAAATGTAAACATACTGTAGGATAATAAATAGATTATACTGCCTGCTTTTGAGGCGGGTAGGGAGAAAGAGAGAGAGAGAGCAATAAGTTAGAGAAGCAATTTTGCCAATTATCTATAACCAAATGTGCTCCACACCCTGTCGTATGGTCAGTAGACCTGAAAAGAGGCTTTGTGGACCTCTCCTGGCAAGGGCTGTTTTCATTGGTTTTAAACTTGGATGTCAACATGCTGCAGACCGACTGACAGCTGAAAAGAACATTTCTGGTGTGTGTGTGTGTGTGGGGGGGTGTGGGTGTGTGGGGGTGGGGGTGTGTGTGGGGGGGGGGGGTGTGTGGGGGTGGGGGTGTGTGTGGGTGGGGGGGGTGTGGGGGGGGAGATGTGTGTGGGGGGGGGTGTGGGTGTGTGTGTGTGGGGGTGTGTGGGTGTGGGTGTGTGTGTGGGGGGGTGTGGGTGTGGGTGTGGGTGTGTGTGTGTGGGGATGTGGGTGTGTGTGTGTGGGGGGGGGTGGGTGTGTGTGTGTGTGTGTGTGTGTGTGTGTGTGTGTGTGTGTGTGTGTGTGTGTGTGTGTGTGTGTGTGTGTGTGTGTGTGTGTGGGTGTGGGTGTGTGGGTGTGGGGACATGTTTAACTATACTTGAAGACCAGAAGTCCCCACAAGAATAGTAAATGAATTCAAACTGGGGACATTTTGTTAGTCACAACAAGGTCAAATGCTATTTCTAGGGGGTTTAGTGTTACGGTTAGAATTAAGGTTAGGGTAAGAGTACATGTTAGGGTTAGGCTTGTGTCCCCACAAGGTTAGCTGTACAAGACTGTGTCAGTGCTTGTTTATTACATAGGGAGAATATTTGGAAGCAGACGAAGAAACTAAGTTGTGACATGTTTCGACTGACATCATCATCACCAAACCTGGAAAGCATGTCTTTACAAACCCCAAACACAAAACTGTTGATCCTCCCAATTGTAACATCCTCCCTTCTCCCAAACAACCCAAAGCACTCTCTCTCTCTTTCTCTCAATCACTCACCCTCTTCCTCATCCTCTTTCTCTATGTCTCTCTCTATGTTCCTCTCTTGGTCTCTCCATCTCTTTCTCCCTCTCCTTTCTCTCTCTCCCTCCTCTCTCTTATCTCTTGTATCCCCTTTCTCTCACTCACTCTCTTACTGTCTATTTCTCTTTCTACCTCTCTCACTCTCTCTTCCTGTCTCTCTCCCCCTCTCTCTCTCTCTCTCTCTCTCTCTCTCTCTTCCTGTCTCTCTCCCTTTCCCTATCACTCTCATTCACTCTTCCTCCTCTCGATATCCCCCAGAGCCATTTTCCAAACTTAGAGTTCTGTTCCTAATAAAAAGCTGATCTGGTTCTATCAGCTAGTTGATCTGGTTCTATCAGCTAGTTTGGGCATAGAGCCAGTCCTGACCACACAGCCTCTCTCAATGCCTGGGTCTGCAGGCTCCTCCACAGCACTGATGGTTTCCAGATGTGTTTTTTGTTTTCTGTGTGTGTGCGTGTGTGTGTGTATGTGTGTGTGAGTGTGTGTGTGTGTGTGTGTGTGTGTGTGTGTGTGCACGCCTGCTGCCTTGGGAAAACAAGCTGTCTGCCTCGGCCTTGATCTTAGGGCTCGGTAGTCTGTGAGAATTGGGATTTAGTCAAGACTTTGCTTTTCAGACATTTTCAGAAGATGGACAGGGACTCAGCTAGGCCTCCACTATGTTGTAATGTCTGGGTACTAATGTGACTGATCTCTATCAGGCTTCTGTATTGATATAGGATCAGGTTCTCAGTCTGAGGACAAGAGGAGAGAGCCCTCACGGTTTCCTCACAGGTGGCCCCTATCTCCATACAGACTCCAAATAACTTTACACTACTACAATGACAAACCCCTATACAGGGAGAGGGAGACAGAGGTAGATAGAGAGGTAAAGAGAGAGAGGTAGATAGAGAGAGAGGTAGAGAGACGCAGAGAGAGGTAGAGAGAGGTAGAGAGAGGGAGAGAGAGGTAGATAGAGAGGGAGAGAGAGGTATATAGAGAGGTAGAGAGAGATAGAGAGGGTAGATAGAGAGGTAGAGAGAGGTAGAGATAGAGAGGTAGAGAGAGACCATATTAGAGATACATTTCCCTAAGATTACACAGATCTACAAAGAATTCGAAAACAAATCCAATTTTGATAAACTCCCATATCTACTGGGTGAAATTCTACAGTGTGCAATCACAGCAGCAAGATTTGTGACCTGTTGCCACAAGAAAAGGGCAACCAGTGAAGAACAAACACCATTGTAAATACAACCCATATTTATGCTTATTTATTTTATCTTGTGTCCTTTCACCATTTGTACATCATTACAACACTGTATATATATATATATATGTGTGTAATATGACATTTGTAATGACTTTATTGTTTTGAAATTTCTGTATGTGTTTACTGTTAATTTGTATTGTTTATTTCACTTTTGTATATTATCTACCTCACTTGCTTTGGCAATGTTAACACATGTTTTCCATGCCAATAAAGCCCCTTGAATTGAATTGAAATGAGAGAGGTAGATAGAGAGGTAGAGAGAGAGAGGTAGAGGGAGAGGTAGAGGTAGAGAGAGAGAGGTAGAGAGAGGTGGAGAGAGAGGTAGAGAGAGAGGTAGAGAGAGGGGTAGAGAGAGAGAGGTAGAGAGAGAGGTGTAGAGAGAGAGGTAGAGAGAGAGGTAGAGAGAGGTAGAGAGAGGTAGAGAGAGAGAGAGGTAGAGAGAGAGGTAGAGAGAGAGGTAGAGAGAGAGAGGTAGAGATAGGTAGAGAGAGAGGTAGAGAGAGAGAGGTAGAGAGAGGTAGAGAGAGGGGTAGAGAGAGGGGTAGAGAGAGGTAGAGAGAGGGGTAGAGAGAGGGGTAGAGAGAGGTAGAGAAAGAGAGAGAGGTAGAGAAAGGTAGAGAGAGAGGTAGAGAGAGGTAGAGAGAGAGGTAGAGAGAGAGGTAGAGAGAGGTAGAGAGAGGTAGAGAGAGAGGTAGAGAGAGAGAGGTAGAGAGAGAGGTAGAGAGAGAGGTAGAGAGAGAGAGGTAGAGAGAGAGAGGTAGAGAGAGAGGTAGAGAGAGGTAGAGAGAGAGGCCTCCTACTCTAAAGACCAGTGCTACAACCGGCCACTTGCATTATTCCACCCATCATGTGTTTATATGTGACATAATCCATTCCATGGAAACAACGTATTACTTGAATGGAAATGGCAGTAATACGAACAGAGAAGGATATCTCCTGATGTCTGTAAAGCAACAGAGCATCTCTTTTTTACACATCTCTTTGTTTCCTGCCTGCGCCATCCACACACTCAGCAAGAGACGAAGAGTAGCGAGCGGACCGACGTCCTGTAGCAGGACCTCTGTTACGTTCCCCAGATTATGTGTTGTAGTTTGTGTATTTACATGTGTTTATTTTAGGAAATGGCTTCCTGAAATCCCTCAAGCAGCTGATTGGTCGACTCCAGGGCTAATTGGAGAGCTGACCCCGCCCCCTCGTCAAGACGTTATGTTACGCACGCCTCTATGAAGAGGGAACGCAACACCCTGCTACAACTAAACTCTCCGTGAAGCGAAAAAGGTATGGACTGTAGGTGCAAGTAAGGATGACAACAGGCAGAATGTGGTACCGTTTACAAGGACTTTATTCCTTTACATGGTAATATGGGGAAAAGGGGCTGGACGGAACCAAAGCAAAGAAAGTCAATCTCAAAGCCCCCCCCCTCTCCTATCTTACCTGCCTACCCACTACTTACCTAATTTAGCACCACCTGGTGCCCTAACCAAAATACAGGGGGTGGTCCGCCCAGGTCTTACCTAGTGTGCCTAGACAGCGAATATGCTACGGGTATATGTATGCCCGCGGGCCTCTTGCCTAAACACTCCCAAGGTGCCTTCCCCTTTCCCCCTGGGAACAAATGAAACAGAATATAAAACAATTTCACAAACAAACTAAGAAACAAAGGACGTCAAATAAGCTCTATCTGAGCAACAAACTCACAGAACATACCACTTTCCAGCAATGTACTTCCAGCAAAATCTCTAACAAATCTCTAACAAATCTCTAACAAATCTCTCTAGCAAAATCTCTCTCCAAAAAGCTCTAACAAAATGTCTGCAAAAAGATCTCTCTCCTGAACAGAACACTGGCTTTTATATAGCTTCAGAAGGAATGGAAGGAATTGGAGACAGCGCGTCTTGACGAGGGGGCGGGGTCAGCTCTCCAATTAGCCCTGGAGTCGATAGTATGCAAATACACAAACTACAACACATAATCTGGGGAACGTAACACGCCCACCACAAAAATTGCAAACCTAGTTTTGCAATAACAAATGCCAACGTATCCCCAGTTAGTAAACCCGTGATAGAGCGTCAGCAACCACATTCGCCGAGCCCTTCACATAAGCTATCTGTACATTATATCTTTGCACAATCAGAGCCCACCGCATAAGGCGGCGGTTCTGGTTGTACATTTGTTTCAAGAACACCAACGGATTATGGTCTGTGAAGACCATAACAGGCAAGGCACTGGAGCCCACATATACCTCAAAGAACTGTAAGGCAAGCAATAAAGCCAGCGTCTCTTGTTCAATTGTAGAGTATCTTGACTGACACGAGTTGAACTTACGGGAGAAGAAACTGACGGGCCGATCCACTCCGTCTTCATCTTCCTGTAAGAGAACCGCACCCACCCCCACTATACTTGCATCTACCTCCAACTTAAAAGGTTTGTCAAAGTTGGGGGCGGCAAGCACTGGGGCACTACAAAGTAATGCTTTAGCGGACTTAAAAGCGTAGTTACAGTCCTTGGACCACTTGAATGGTACCTTGGGACTAAGCAGAGATGAAAGGGGAGCTACTACCGTCGAGAAATTCTTACAGAATGTACGATAGTACCCTACCATCCCTAGGAATCTGCGCAACTGGCGGCGAGTAGTGGGAGCAGGAAAGGCAACAATTGCTTCCACTTTGCCAGTTACTGGGCGCACTTGACCTCGTCCCACTTGTTTCCCTAAGTAAGTCACTGTAGCCTTCCCAAACTCACACTTGGCCAAATTGAGGGTTAAAGAAGCCTTCTCCAACCGTTGAAACACACTTTTCAAAGTGGAGAGATGATCAGACCAAGTAGACGAATGAATCACCACATCGTCAAGGTAAGCAGTACAATTTGGCACATCTGCAAACACAATGTTAACTAGCCGCTGAAAAGTAGCAGGTGCATTACACATGCCAAAGGGCATCACAGTGTATTGTACAAAGTTATCTGGCGTAACAAAAGCCGATATGTCAGAAGCTCGAGAGGTCAGAGGCACCTGCCAATAACCTTTTAGCAAATCTAACTTACTAACGTAAGCAGCAGAGCCTATTCTATCAATACAGTCATCTAAGCGAGGTAGAGGAAAAGAATCAGACTTTGTAACTGCATTTACGCGACGATAGTCCGTACATAAGCGGGACGTACTGTCAGGCTTAGGAACAAGAATACATGGGGAACTCCAGGAGCTGTTACTGGGTTTTGCCATGTCATTCTGTAATAAATAAGCTACCTCACTTTTCATTACCTCCCTTTTCTTAGCATTAACCCGTTACGGATGCTGACGTATAGGAACAGCGTTCCCCACATCCACGTCATGTTCCAAAATGGATGTGCGACTTGGAGTGTCCTGAAACACACTGAGAAAACTGTTTATGAATAGGATAAGATCCTTAGTTTGATCATTATCCAAATGTTCCATTTGAGAGGGTAACTTCTTCAGCATCTCTGAATTACATAGGCGTTCACCTTGCTGTAACGTATGGCGTAACTCCAACCCGTCCTCCTTATCCTCATCTAGGTCCCAGCCAGGCTTCAGCACCACCGCAGCCACACTGGAGACGGCGGGCTGGACCGGCTTACCTGAGGAACTGTTGGGAGAATCACGCACATAATATGTTTTCAGCATGTTAACATGACACACACGGGAAGAACGCCTTCGATCTGGTGTCTTTATCACATAATTGGTGTCATTGAGTTTCTTTTCCACCAGATATGGTCCAGAAAAACATGCTGACAGAGATGAGCCAGGGATTGGCAACAAAACTAAAACTTGATCCCCTGGTGCAAATGAACGGCCAACTGCCTTTTTGTCATAATGCAACTTCATGCGTGAGAGACTTTTGGGCTAACGCACATGCGGCGTGCAGTCTCTCCCGCATCTTACTGACATATTCCAACACATTTTTAGGGGCGCTACTGGGTGTAGGAGATTAGATATGCTCCTTCAAAACTTTAAGCGGACCCCGTGGGGTGTGTCCAAACACAAGGTCAGCAGGGCTGAACCCTAAGGACTCTTGTATCGTTTCCCTTATAGCAAATAGGACAAAGGGCACCCCCTCATCCCAATCAGTACTGGTATCCATACAATACTTGCGTAGCATTGCCTTCAGTGTCTGATGCCAGCGTTCTAGAGCCCCTTGACTCTCTGGATGATACGGACTGGAGACCTGATGGGAAATACACAATGTCTTTAACACATTTGAAAACAGTTTAGACATGAAGTTGGATCCCTGATCAGTTTGGATTACTTTAGGGAGTCCAAACGTAGAGAAGAACTTCACCAGTGCCTTCACCACAGTCTTAGCCGTTATAGTACGGAGAGGTATAGCCTCTGGGTATCGAGTAGCACTGCACATTATTGTTAGTAGGAACTGGTTACCTGACCTGGTTGCCCATTTACGCATCAAAACTCCTGCTTCCATAAAGTAGGCAGTCTCTCTAGTTTTAGCTTCCTCAATGGAAATTACCGAAGCAAAACACTTGCGAAGACTGGTGTCTTCTTTTTGACATTCAATCACCTTCTCAGGGGTGACAGACAAAAGAATGTCATGTAATTGGGGCGCAATTTCGTTTTCCCCTGCCTTAGTTTTTACGGGGGTAAAAACTGTCGGCATTGCAGAAGGCATACTCGGTGCATTGTCTTCTACCTCAACATTCTCAAAAATAGAACTAGCCAAATCCACCACATCTCCTAGCTTGCGAGATTGTGCCCTCGTTAACACACAAGCAGGAAAAACATGTGGAAATGCTTGAACCAATTTCTCATCTGTAGTTCTGATTTCTGGGTTGTCTACTACCTCTAACACAGGAGTGACATTACCACCAGCAATATCATTCCCTAGTAGCAATTTTACTCCTGATACTGGCAGTGTAGACACTACACTAACACGGAAACGTCCTGATACCAAGTCAGACACTAAGTGGACCCAGTGTAATGGTACAGGTACGGTTTTTGTCTCTATCCCCTGTAATATGACATGTGAGCCACAATACGTTTCAGGAGACCAGGGTAAAGCATCAGTAATGATTACTGACTGCGCCGCCCCGGTGTCACGTAGGATTTGGATAGGCTTTTGATCAGTTGGTTCTCCTGTTAAGGAAACATAACCGGCAGAGATAAACGGAGCATAGACAGGATCCGGTTTCTCAAATGCTGAGTCAATATCTCGATCCAATGGACGATCCAAAGACTTGACTAAACCCAAACTTTTCATTTTTGGGGGCGGTGACTGGGACTGTTGCGGTTTATTTTTCAAAACTGGGCAGTCCGCAATCACGTGACCCTTTTGGTGACAGTAAAAACATTCACGGACTTCATGAAAAGGCTTAGGGTTGTCAGAGGAAAAGCGACCTGAACGAGGAACTGATGACGTAATCGTCCGGCCTTCAAAACGTGGTGCACCAAAGACAGTCTTGTGTGTCAAAGCGTACTCATCTGCCAACACTGCTGCTTGGGCCAATGTCACCACTTTCTGTTCATTTAAATAAACTACAATTCTATCTGGGAGGTTGCTTTTAAAGTCCTCCAACAGCATCAACTCCCGAAGATCAGCAAAGGTGTTAGCTTTGCTGGCTGAACACCAGCGACTAAACAGAGACTCTTTGTCCCTAGCAAATTCAACAAATGTACGGTGAGAAGTTTTTTTGTGGTTCCTGAAGCGCTGCCTATAAGCTTCAGGCACCAACTCATAAGCCCACAACACGGTAGTTTTAACTGTATTGTAATGTAAACTGTCTTCCAGGGAGAGAGCATCTACTACTTCCTGGGCTTTCCCAGACAATTTACATTGTAACAGGAACGGCCAAACCTCGAGTGGTCAATGCAGCGCAGCGGCCACACGCTCAAACGCAGAGAAATAAGAATCAACTTCCGACTCTCGGAATGGAGCGACTAAAGCTATGTTTTTACTCACATCGAAGTGGGTTGGATGATGAGCAGCTTGTGGAGTCGCACTGGAGGCAGCGTCTAGCTCCAGTTGTCGGATCCTCACCTCCTTGTCAGCTTCTATTTTCCTCATTTCAAGTTCAAAATTCATCTGTCTCTCTTTATCTTTTTGCTCCATTTCTAACCGAGCCAGCCTCACCTTCAGCCTAGCCGTCCCATCTGAACGACCCGAAGCAGAAGATAAAGGATCAAATCGGGGCAATGTAAAAGGGGTACGAGGAACCCCTTCCTCCGCCCTGTCCTCCGACTTGGCATCAGAAGGTCTACCCATCTCCTCTCCTTGCAATGAGAGAATCCGTTCTCTCACTAAACCCTCCCTGACTAGCACCAACAGCTCAGCCTTTAGGGCTTTCTCAGGGAATACAAATCCATAATGGTCAGCTATAGCTATAAGGTCTACTTTACGAAACCTCAACAAACAATCAATAGAGGGCGCTTCAAAAAACTTGGAGATTGCTAATGCAGCCATCTTATACAATGCAGTCTACTGAACACACTAACTAAACAAGTCATCCAAACTCACAACCTACCATCACACCTCAATCACTAACCAAAAAGAGCTCAGAGCAGCAGGGTCCCGTGGGTTTAATGGAACCATCCCGGATGAGCCCCCATTATGTTACGCACGCCTCTATGAAGAGGGAACGCAACACCCTGCTACAACTAAACACACCAGGTGGTGCTAAATTAGGTAAGTAGTGGGTAGGCAGGTAAGATAGGAGAGGGGGGGGGGGCTTTGAGATTGACTTTCTTTGCTTTGGTTCCGTCCAGCCCCTTTTCCCCATATTACCATGTAAAGGAATAAAGTCCTTGTAAACGGTACCACATTCTGCCTGTTGTCATCCTTACTTGCACCTACAGTCCATACCTTTTTCGCTTCACGGAGAGTTTAGTTGTAGCAGGGTGTTGCGTTCCCTCTTCATAGAGGCGTGCGTAACATAACGTCTTGACGAGGGGGCGGGGTCAGCTCTCCAATTAGCCCTGGAGTCGACCAATCAGCTGCTTGAGGGATTTCAGGAAGCCATTTCCTAAAATAAACACATGTAAATACACAAACTACAACACATAATCTGGGGAACGTAACAGAGGTCCTGCTACAGGACGTCGGTCCGCTCGCTACTCTTCGTCTCTTGCTGAGTGTGTGGATGGCGCAGGCAGGAAACAAAGAGATGTGTAAAAAAGAGATGCTCTGTTGCTTTACAGACATCAGGAGATATCCTTCTCTGTTCGTATTACTGCCATTTCCATTCAAGTAATACGTTGTTTCCATGGAATGGATTATGTCACATATAAACACATGATGGGTAGGGTGTTGCGTTCCCTCTTCATAGAGGCGTGCGTAACAACCTCTAACCCAAACTCCTCTGCGTCCTCTGAGGAATTGACTCAGTATGCGGTGCTGGGGACTCTGCTGGTCATTCAGGATGCTGGTCAGTCAGCCCCACTACTGAATTGACTGTGAATCGCTACTGAACAGACTGTGAATCGCTACTGAACAGACCGTGAATCACTACTGAACAGATCGTGAATCACTACTGAATTGACTGTGAATCACTACTGAACAGACTGTGAATCACTACTGAACAGACTGTGAATCACTACTGAACTTACAGTGAATCATATAACTAGGGATTCCTCATCAATGAAAAGCTGCTTCTCATGCTCTAAGTGGTCAAACTTTAGTGGACCTAGGACAGGAAGACACATATCTGAATTCATAGCTTCTGTTTAGAGGACCTGGGACAGGAAGACTCATATCTGAAGTCATAGCTTCTGTTTAGAGGACCTAGGACAGGAAGACACATATCTGAAGTCATAGCTTCTGTTTAGAGGACCTAGGACAGGAAGACACATATCTGAAGTCATAGCTTCTGTTTAGAGGACCTAGGACAGGAAGACACATATCTGAAGTCAATAGCTTCTGTTTACTCTTTCTATCTTGTTTGGAAACAACGGACCTCATCACAGTAGTAACTTGGCCCTTAGAGGAAGATAAGATTCTGGAGCGGAAAGAAATCGCTAAACAACATTGGCTGCCAGAGAGCGAGAGAGAGTGTGTGTGTGTGTGTGTGGACATGTTTAACTATACTTGAAGACCAGAAGTCCCCACAAGAATAGTAAATGAATTCAAACTGGGGACATTTTGTTAGTCACAACAAGGCCACCCAGCGTTTAGCCCCTGTGTGTGTGTCTGTGTGTGTGTGTGTGTGTGTGTGTGTGTGTGTGTGTGTGTGTGTGTGTGTGTGTGTGTGTGTGTGTGTGTGTGTGTGTGTGTGTGTGTGTGTGTGTGTGTGTGTGTGTGTGTGTGTGCGGGAGGGTTGACATAAACCATGTCTCATTAAAATGCTAATGGGAACTGCTACCAGTGTTTATCTGATTAGAAAGATAGTTCTCTCTCTATTGGCTGTTTGGCCTGCATCTGAGCTGTTCTATTGGAATCTAGTTGTATTCCCATGATGCTCCCCTCTGGAACTAAAGAGCCCCTACAGTAGTCAATACAGGCTGGAACTATAGAGCCCCTACAGTAGTCAATACAGGCCGGAACTATAGAGCCCCTACAGTAGTCAATACAGGCCGAAACTATAGAGCCCCTACAGTAGTCAATACAGGCTGGAACTATAGAGCCCCTACAGTAGTCAATACAGGCTGGAACTATAGAGCCCCTACAGTAGTCAATACAGGCTGGAACTATAGAGCCCCTACAGTAGTCAATACAGGCTGGAACTATAGAGCCCCTACAGTAGTCAATACAGGCCGGAACTATAGAGCCCCTACAGTAGTCAATACAGGCCGGAACTATAGAGCCCCTACAGTAGTCAATACAGGCCGGAACTATAGAGCCCCTACAGTAGTCAATACAGGCCGGAACTATAGAGCCCCTACAGTAGTCAATACAGGCCGGAACTATAGAGCCCCTACAGCAGTCAATACAGGCCGGAACTATAGAGCCCCTACAGTAGTCAATACAGGCCGGAACTATAGAGCCCCTACAGTAGTCAATACAGGCCGGAACTATAGAGCCCCTACAGTAGTCAATACAGGCCGGAACTATAGAGCCCCTACAGTAGTCAATACAGGCTGGAACTATAGAGCCCCTACAGTAGTCAATACAGGCCGGAACTATAGAGCCCCTACAGTAGTCAATACAGGCTGGAACTATAGAGCCCCTACAGTAGTCAATACAGGCTGGAACTAAAGAGCCCCTACAGTAGTCAATACAGGCTGGAACTAAAGAGCCCCTACAGTAGTCAATACAGGCTGGAACTAAAGAGCCCCTACAGTAGTCAATACAGGCTGGAACTATAGAGCCCCTACAGTAGTCAATACAGGCTGGAACTATAGAACCCCTACAGTAGTTAATACAGGCTGGAACTATAGAGCCCCTACAGTAGTCAATACAGGCTGGAACTATAGAGCCCCTACAGTAGTCAATACAGGCCGGAACTATAGAGCCCCTACAGTAGTCAATACAGGCTGGAACTATAGAGCCCCTACAGTAGTCAATACAGGCTGGAACTATAGAGCCCCTACAGTAGTCAATACAGGCCGGAACTATAGAGCCCCTACAGTAGTCAATACAATCTGGAATGAAAGTGCCCCTACAGTAGGCAATACAGGCCAGAACTATAGAGCCCCTACAGTAGTCAATACAGGCCGGAACTATAGAGCCCCTACAGTAGTCAATACAGGCTGGAACTATAGAGCCCCTACAGTAGTCAATACAGGCCAGAATGAAAGGTGCCCCTACAGTAGTCAATACAGTCTGGAATGAAAGGGGCCCCTACAGTAGTCAATACAGACTGGAATGAAAGGTGCCCCTACAGTAGTCAATACAGACTGGAATGAAAGGGGCCCCTACAGTAGTCAATACAGTCTGGAATGAAAGGGGCCCCTACAGTAGTCAATACAGTCTGGAATGAAAGGGGCCCCTACAGTAGTCAATACAGTCTGGAATGAAAGGGGCCCCTACAGTAGTCAATACAGTCTGGAATGAAAGGGACCCCTACAGTAGTCAATACAGTCTGGAATGAAAGGGGCCCCTACAGTAGTCAATACAGTCTGGAATGAAAGGGGCCCCTACAGTAGTCAATACAGTCTGGAATGAAAGGGGCCCCTACAGTAGTCAATACAGTCTGGAATGAAAGGTGCCCCTACAGTAGTCAATTCAGTCTGGAATGAAAGGTGCCCCTACAGTAGTCAATACAGTCTGGAATGAAAGGTGCCCCTACAGTAGTCAATACAGACTGGAATGAAAGGGGCCCCTACAGTAGTCAATACAGTCTGGAATGAAAGGGGCCCCTACAGTAGTCAATACACACTGGAATGAAAGGGGCCCCTACAGTAGTCAATACAGTCTGGAATGAAAGGGGCCCCTACTTTTATCTCCCTCACCAACTTCAAACATCAGCTATCTGAGCAGCTAACCGATCGCTGCAGCTGTACATAGTCTATTGGTAAATAGCCCACCCTTTTCACCTACCTCATCCCCATACTGTTTTTATTTATTTACTTTTCTGCTCTTCTGCACACCAATATCTCTACCTGTACATGACCATCTGATCTTTTATCACTCCAGTGTTAATCTGCAAAATTGTAATTATTTGCCTACCTCCTCATGCCTTTTGCACACATTGTATATAGACCCCCCCTTTGTTTTCTACTGTGTTATTGACTTGTTAATTGTTTACTCCATGTGTAACTCTTTGTTGTATGCTCACACTGCTATGCTTTATCTTGGCCAGGTCGCAGTTGCAAATGAGAACTTGTTCTCAACTAGCCTACCTGGTTAAATAAAGGTGAAATAAAAAAATTAAAATAAAAAATACAGACTGGAATGAAAGGGGCCCCTACAGTAGTCAATACACACTGGAATGAAAGGGGCCCCTACAGTAGTCAATACAGACTGGAATGAAAGGGGCCCCTACAGTAGTCAATACAGACTGGAATGAAAGGGGCCCCTATAGTAGTCAATACAGACTGGAATGAAAGGGGCCCCTACAGTAGTCAATACACACTGGAATGAAAGGGGCCCCTACAGTAGTCAATACAGACTGGAATGAAAGGGGCCCCTATAGTAGTCAATACACACTGGAATGAAAGGGGCCCCTACAGTAGTCAATACACACTGGAATGAAAGGGGCCCCTACAGTAGTCAATACAGTCTGGAATGAAAGGGGCCCCTACAGTAGTCAATACAGTCTGGAATGAAAGGGGCCCCTACAGTAGTCAATACAGCTGATTACAACAGCAACTCAAGGGTAGAAGCTGTTAAGAAGCCTTTTGGACCTAGACTTGGTGCTCTGTTACCGCTTGCCTGCGGTAGCAGAGAGAACCATCTATAACTAGGGTGGCTAGAGTCTTTGACAATTTTTAGGGCTTTCTCTGACACCGCCTGTATAGAGGTCCTGGATGGCGGGAAGCTTGGTCCCAATGATGTACTGGGCCGTACGCACTACCCTCTGTAATTCCTTGCGGTCGGAGGCCGAGCAGTTGACATACCAGTCAGGATGCTCTCGATGATGTAGCTGTAGAACCTTTTGAGGATCTGAGGACCCATGCCAAATATTTTCAGTCTCCAGAGGGGGAATAGGCTTTGTTGTGCTCTCTTCACAACTGTCTTAGTGTGTCTGGACCATGATAGTTTGTTGGTGATGAGGACACCAAGGAATGGGGGCATGCTCGGTCCTCCTTTTCCTGTAGTCCACAATCATCTCTGTTGTTTTGATCACTTTGAGGGAGATCTCATCGTTGTTGGTGATCAGCCCTACCACTGTTGTGTCATCGGCAAACTTGATGATGGTGTTGGAGTCGTTACTGGCCATGCAATCAAGAGTGAACAGGGAATACAGGAGGGGACTGAGCATGCACCCCTGAGGGTCCCCAGTGTTGAGGATCAGCGTGGAGGACATGTTATTACCTACTCTTACTACCTGGGGGTGGCTTGTCAGGAGGTTCATGATCCAGTTGCAGATGGAGGTGTATTCAATGAATAGCATTCTCACATAAGTCTTCCTTTTGTCCAGGTGGGAAAGGGAAGTGTTGAGTGCAGCAGAGATTGCATCATCTGTTGATATGTTGGGGCGGTGTGCAAATTAAATGGGTCTAGGTTTTCTGGGATAATGGTGTTGTTCTGAGCCATGACCAGCCTTTCTAAGCACTTCATGGCTACAGAAGTGAGTGCTACGGGTTGGTAGTTATTTAGGCAGGTTACCTTAGTTTCTTGGGCAGTGAAGACACTTGCCAGTTGGTCAGAGCATGCTATGAGTACACATCCTGGTAATCCGTCTGGCCCTGTGGCCTTATGAATGTTGACCTGTTTAAAGGTCATACTCATATTGGCTACAGAGAGGGTGATCACACAGTCGTCCAGAACAGCTGATGCTCTCATGCATGCTGCAGTGTTACTTGCCTCGAAGCGAGCATAGAAATAATTTAGCTCGTCTGGTAGGCTTGTGCCACTAGACAGCTCGAGGCTGTGCTTCCCTTTGTAGTCTGTAATAGTTTGCAAGCCCTGCCACATCCGACGAGCATTGGGGCCGGTGTAGTACGATTCAATCTTCGTCCTGTATTGACGCTTTGCCTATTTGATGTTTCGTGGGAAGGCAGAGCGGGATATCTTATAAGCTTCCGGGTTAGTGTTCCGCTCCTTGAAAGCTGTAGCTCTACTCTTTAGCTCAGTGTGGATGTTGTCTGTAATCCATGGCTTCTGGTTGGGGTATGTACGGTCACTGTGGGGACGATGTGATCGATGTACTTATTTTTGAAGCCATTGACTGATGCGGTGTACTCCTCAATGTCACCGTAAGAGTCCCAAAACATATTCCAGTCTGTGCAAGCAAAACAGTCATGTAGCTTAGCATCTGCATCCTCTGACCACTTCTTTGCTGACCGAGTCACTGGTGCTTCCTGCTTTAGTTTTTGCTTGTAAGCAGGAATTAGGAGGATAGAATTATGGCCAGATTTTCCAAATGGAGGGTGAGGGAGTGCTTTGTGTCTCTGTGTGTGGAGTAAAGGTGGTCTAGAGTTCTTTTTCCTCTGGTTTCACATTTAACATGCTGGCAGAAATTCCGTAAAAAACATTTAAGTTTCCCTGCATTAAAGTCCTTGACCACTAGGAGCGCCACCTCTGGATGCACATTGAGACTTCTTTAATATTAGATTTTGTGCACCAGCTGTTGTTTTCAAATATACACAGACCGCCACCCTTTTATCTTACCGGAGGCAGCTGTTCTGTCTTGACGATGCAGTTCAAATCCCCACCAGCCGTATCTTATCCATGTTGTCGTTCAACCATGACTTATTACAGTTTTTATTGTCCCGTTGGTAGGATATTCATGATCGTAGCTCATCTATTTTGTTATCCAATGATTGTACATTGGCTAATAGGACTGATGGTAGAGGCAGATTTCCCACTCGCAGTCGGATCCTTAAAAGACACCCCAACCAACGTCTCCAATATCTCTTTCTCTTTCTCCTGCGAATGACAAGGATGTTAAAGAAAAAAATCTTCAACCAGTAGGAGGTGAGTAATCGCTCTCCTGATATCCAGAAGCTGTTTTTGGTCATAAGAGACAGTGGCAGAAACATTATGTACAAAATAAGTTACAAATAATGTGAAAAACCCACACAGTAGCAGAATTGGTAAAACTGCAGCCATCTCCTCCGGCGCCAGTCTGGTCTTTCCATAGTTAAGCGCTGCTCAACCTTTTTAAACAGCAGGGCAGGTCCAGCAGGCTCTAGTTTTGTCACACCTAGACTCCTGTATAACTGTCTTAATTTTGCCAGACCCCAGGAAGAGTAGCAGCAGCTAATTGGGATCCATAAACAATATAAATACTCCCTGTGTTCCAGGTCAACTAGAGGCAGATGGTTTGTGTGTGTGTGTGTGTGTGTGTGTGTGTGTGTGTGTGTGTGTGTGTGTGTGTGTGTGTGTGTGTGTGTGTGTTTTTGTGCACGCATGAATGTGTGTCTATGTCACTGTTCATGTACAGTATGTACCTATTCAAGCTCCTATTGTCCAGATACAGAGTAGGCAGACTGGGGCTGGGACTCATAGGATATCATGTAAATGAGGAGAGGAGAGGAGAGGAGAGGAGAGGAGAGGAGAGGAGAGGAGAGGAGAGGAGAGGAGAGGAGAGGAGAGGAGAGGAGAGGAGAGGAGAGGAGAGGAGAGGAGAGGAGAGGAGAGGAGAGGAGAGGAGAGGAGAGGAGAGGAGAGGAGAGGAGAGGAGAGGAGAGGAGAGGAGAGGAGAGGAGAGGAGAGGAGAGGAGAGGAGAGGAGAGGAGAGGAGAGGGTCATAGTGAATGTCAGATTATATAGGCTACAGTACAATCAGATCAGTGTTAAGGCTTGCTGGTAGTCTTATGAAATAAGAGAAGGGTGACAGGTAAAACGAGGAATGGACTCTCCTGACTTTCAGATGTATAATATTACAGCAAGAACCTTGCTACCTTTTTATTAGAGTTAGAAGCATGTTTAATTGTGATGAAGTCTATGAGAGAGGCAAAGATGCTGTGGAATGTATGCAAAACAACATGTGATTTTTGTCATTAAAAGCAACCCTTGCAAGAATCTAACCCCACAGCATGATCCGACCAATTTATTCTTGCTGCCTTGTCTTCTGTTTGCCTCAGCCATTTACAACAGATGTTTTATTCCAGAGAAAAGAGATTGTGAAATTGGTCAGATATTACCCTTCCCATTCCCAACACCCAGGGGAGGACTGTAACATCTGGCCTCCCAGCGTTTAGCCCCTGTGTGTGTGTGTGTGTGTGTGTGTGTGTGTGTGTGTGTGTGTGTGTGTGTGTGTGTGTGTGTGTGTGTGTGTGTGTGTGTGTGTGTGTGTGAGAGAGAGAGAGAAATGGCTGAAATGGTCTCAATGGAATACATTGACATGTTATGCAGTTTAAGCATACTAGATACTTAAACTGCATACTATGTACTCATCATCACATGCAATTTAGCACATACCGTTGAGTAAAACAATATGCAGTACGCCACAGTCACAAAGCAGTATAGACTCCTGATTGGCTGGGTAGGAGGGGCGGGACCAAGGTGGATTTTTCCAAAGTCAACAGACATGCATCGCATTTTAACCAGTCTGATAAAAGCTAATTTCCAATTTGATTGATTTCTCTCATCTCTGAATAGAATAGGAATGGAGTTACAGGCCTACTCAGGCTGGTTATAGACAGACTATCACATTTGACCTAATGGAGATATAGGCCTATTCAGGCTGGTTATAGACAGATTATCACATTTGACCTAATGGAGATATAGGCCTACTCAGGCTGGTTATAGACATACTATCACATTTGACCTAATGGAGATATAGGCCTACTCAGGCTGGTTATAGACAGACTATCACATTTTACCTAAACTGTAGCCCACATAGCCCATCTATCCTATTTAAAAAGACAAATATAATTTGGTTCCATTCCATAGACAAGAAATAAGACCAAAAAAAACTTGAGCATGCATAACTATTCAACCCCCCCCCCCCCCCCCCCCCCCAAAGTCAATACTTTGTAGAGCCATCTTTTGCAGCAATTACAGCTGCAGGTCTCTTGTGGTATGTCTCTATAAGCTTGGCACAGCTAGCTGCTGGGAGTTTTGCCCATTCTTCAAATAAAAACTGCTCCAGCTCCTTCAAGTTGGATGGGTTCCGCTAGTGTACAGCAATCTTTAAGTCATACCACAGATTCTCAATTGGATTGAGGTTTTGGACTTTGACTATACCATTCCAAGACATTTACATGTTTCCCCTTAAACCAGTCAGGTGCTGCTTTAGCAGTATGTCTAGGGTCATTTTCTTGCTGAAAGGTGAACCTCCATCCCAGTCACAAATTTCTGGAAGACTGAAACAGGTTTCCCTCAAGAATTTCCCAGTATTTAGCACCACCCATCATTCCTTCAATTCTTACCAGTTTCCCAGTCCCTGCTGATGAAAGACATCCCCACAGCATGATGCTGCCACCACCATGCTTCACTGTGGGGATGGTGTTCTCGGGGTGATGAGAGGTGTTGGATATGCGCCTGACATAATGTTTTCCTTGATGGCCAAAAAGCTCATTTTTTGTCTCATCTGAAAAGTACCTTCTTCCATATGTTTGGGGAGTCTCCCACTTGCCTTTTGGTGAACACCAAACATGTTTGCTTATTTTTTTCTTTAAGCAATGGCTTTTTTCTGGCCACTCTTCCATCACTCCAGCTCTGTGGAGTGTACGGCTTAAAGTGGTCCTATGGACAGATACTCCAACCTCCTCTGTGGAGCTTTGCAGCTCCTTCAGGGTCATCTTTGGTCTCTTTGTTGCCTCTCTGATTACTGCCCTCCTTGCCTGGTCCGTGAGTTTTGGTGGGCGGCCCTCTCTTGGCAGGTTTGTTGTGGTGCCATATTTTTTCCATTTTTAAAAATAATGGATTTAATGGTGCTCTGTGGGATGTTCAAAGTTTCTGATATTTATTTATAACCCAACCCTGATCGGTACTTCTCCACAACTTTGCCCCTGACCTGTTTGGAGAGCTCCTTGGTCTTCATGGTGTCACTTGCTTGGTGGTGCCCCTTGCTTAGTGGTGTTGCAGACTCTGGAGCCTTTCAGAACAGGTGAATATATATTGAGATTATGTGACAGATCGTGTGATACTTAGATTGCACACAGGTGGACTTTATTTCACTAATTACGTGACTTCTGAAGGTAATTGGTGGCACCAGATCGTATTTAGGGGCTTCATAGCAAAGGGGGTGAACACATATGCACCACTTTCCACTATTTTTTTTTCATTTCACTTCACCAATTTGGACTATTTTGCCATTACATTAAATCAAAATCAAAATCCATTTAAATTACAGGTTGTAAAGCAACAAAATAGGAACAAGGTCTAAATGCTTTATGTAAATTATGTAAATATACATTATGTAAATGTTATATTTCAGTTTTTTTATGTTTTATACATTTGCTAACCTGTTTTTACTTTGTCATTACGGGGCATTTGTGTAGATTGATGAGGGGGAAAAAAACTATTTAATACAATTTTGAATAAGGCTGTGAAGTAACAAAATGTGAAAAAAGTGAAGTGGTCTTAATATTTTCCGATTGCGCTGTATATATGAACGCAACATTTTTTAATAATGTTTTGCCTATTGCAGTAACAAAAATTGAGTGCTATACTTGAGTTTAATTCGAAAAGTTTGGAGTATTTTCGACCAGCTGTTATTTTTCTTAGCATCGTTTTTTTCTTATTTAAAAAAAACTATGACCGTTGCTACTCACAGTGCAACCCAAATAGTCTCTCTCTCACATCTCGCTCACATCTTGGCCCCTGACATCCAGACATCTTGGCTCCTGAAATCTTGGCCCCTGACATCTTGGCCCCTGACATCTTGGTGGCCACAACCCTGAAGCCTTCAGATCTCTGTAAGAGAACAGAGTGTTCCATTACCTTGGACAGCCACACTGGCTTTATATCTGATGAAAACGTGTGTGTGTGTGTGTGTGTGTGTGTGTGTGTGTGTGTGTGTGTGTGTGTGTGTGTGTGTGAACCTGGGTTTAGTCTTCAGAGTTAATGCCTAGGCTTCAGCTCAGTTGGATAACAGGGTCTTTTAGCATACACATAACTCATGTTCGATTCCTGACGGTCACATGCGCTTTGTGGCCTAATCACTGATTTTCCTGAGCTTCAGTTGTGATCCCCACAGTGAGTTATTATCTTACAGTACCAGGGATGTAGTACGTCCCTGACACACAGGCCAGACAGGTGAAATGAAACAAACCACAACCCTTAGAAACTCTATCTGTGTCCAGTCAACAGCCACATTAACAGGGCAGGCTGCTGTAAAGGCTTACTTTTGAAGGGTTTATTGGTCCAGCCATTTGGGGAGCATCTGTGGCAGGGAGAAACTGCAGAATCAAAACGCTGTCCAGATGTGAGCTATCTCTCTCTACCTGCCATCTTCCAATGTCTTACTGGGCAGTCCAAGGACATGTCTCTGAGATTTACGCTAGCTGAAGTATCTAGTGTAGATAGTGTGTTAGAGAGAGAGGGGTGACTCCATGAGGTATGCACACATAAGTGGCCCGGCTGATGAATGGTGTTAAAACCTTTTAAGGATCTCTACAGATCGGTGTCCTACCTACGGGACTGTTGAGCTAACGTAGGCTAATGCGATTAGCATAAAGTTGTAAATAACAAGAACATTTCCCAGGACGTAGACATATCTGATATTGGCAGAAAGCTTAAATTCTTGTTAATCTAACTGCACTGTCCAATTTACAGTAGCTAGTACAGTGAACTGATACCATGCTGTTGTTTGAGGAGAGTGCTCAGTCTTGTTATTAAGTTATTAATAAACCAGTTAGGCACATTTGGACAGTCTTGATACAACATTTTGAACAGAAATTCAATGGTTCGTTGGATCAGTCTAAAACTTTGCACATACACTGCTGCCATCTAGTGACCAAAATCTAAATTGCACCTGGGCTGGAATAATATTGCACCTGGGCAGGCATTTCAATAAGGTACAAAAAAAAAGGGGATTTTTAGTTTTTCTTTGTATTATCTATTACCAGATCTACTGTGTTATATTCTCCTACGTTCCTTTCACATTTCCACACACTTCAAAGTGTTTCCTTTCAAATGGTAACAAGCTACAGGAAGTTAGAGTTGGGTATGTCATTTGAGAGAGAGAGAGAGAGACCTAGTCATTTGTACAACTGAATGCCTTCAACTGAAATGTGTCTTCCTCTGAATCCGAGAGGTGCGTGGGGCTGCCTTAATCGACATCCACGTCTTCGGCGCCCAGAGAACAGAGCTGGTGAACTCAGCTTGACTGAGGATTAGCTGAGATAACCCATCAGTAGAGGGTTGTGTGTGTGGACAGTCATGAGTGGCGAATTATGTTTTTATAAATGTCGTCAATTAGGTTTGCCCATAGTCGTTTTCAGAGTGCATAACACAGAAAGAAATGGACTAAATGAGGGAGTAAATGAGGTAATACGGGGAGGTACTTACTGAAAGACTAAGATGCTTATTTTCTGTCACAAAAGAACTCAGGTTTTTGCAACTAATTTGGCTTTAGAAAAAGATAGCCAAACAGGATAACCACGTCAGCACTGTGACTTGAAAGCAGTTTCTCCCTGTCTGTCTCCTCTCCTATATGTGTATAAGTGTTGTTCTGGCCCCTGTCTGGTACTCTGCATGTGCAGAACAGAAGTGTTGTTCTGGCCCCTGTTTTGTTCTCTGTGTGTGCAGAACAGAAGTGTTGTTCTGGCCCCTGTCTGGTTCTCTGCATGTGCAGAACAGAAGTGTTGTTCTGGCCCCTGTCTGGTTCTCTGTGTGAGCAGAACAGAAGTGTTGCTCTGGCCCCTGTCTGGTTCTCTGTGTGAGCAGAACAGAAGTGTTGTTCTGGCCCCTGTCTGGTTCTCTGCATGTGCAGAACAGAAGTGTTGTTCTGGCCCCTGTCTGGTTCTCTGCATGTGCAGAACAGAAGTGTTGTTCTGGCCCCTGTCTGGTTCTCTGCATGTGCAGAACAGAAGTGTTGTTCTGGCCCCTGTCTGGTTCTCTGTATGTGCAGAACAGAAGTGTTGTTCTGGCCCCTGTCTGGTACTCTGTGTGAGCAGAACAGAAGTGTTGTTCTGGCCCCTGTCTGGTTCTCTGTGTGAGCAGAACAGAAGTGTTGTTCTGGCCCCTGTTTTGTTCTCTGTGTGTGCAGAACAGAAGTGTTGTTCTGGCCCCTGTCTGGTACTCTGTGTGAGCAGAACAGAAGTGTTGTTCTGGCCCCTGTCTGGTTCTCTGCATGTGCAGAACAGAAGTGTTGTTCAGGCCCCTGTCTGGTTCTCTGCATGTGCAGAACAGAAGTGTTGTTCTGGCCCCTGTCTGGTTCTCTGTGTGAGCAGAACAGAAGTGTTGTTCTGGCCCCTGTCTGGTTCTCTGTGTGAGCAGAACAGAAGTGTTGTTCTGGCCCCTGTTTTGTTCTCTGTGTGTGCAGAACAGAAGTGTTGTTCTGGCCCCTGTCTGGTACTCTGTGTGAGCAGAACAGAAGTGTTGTTCTGGCCCCTGTCTGGTTCTCTGTGTGTGCAGAACAGGAGTGTTGTTCAGGCCCCTGTCTGGTTCTCTGTGTGTGCAGAACAGTAGTGTTGTTCTGGCCCCTGTTTGGTACTCTGTGTGAGCAGAACAGAAGTGTTGTTCTGGCCCCTGTTTTGTTCTCTGTGTGTGCAGAACAGAAGTGTTGTTCTGGCCCCTGTCTGGTTCTCTGTGTGAGCAGAACAGAAGTGTTGTTCTGGCCCCTGTCTGGTTCTCTGTGTGAGCAGAACAGAAGTGTTGTTCTGGCCCCTGTCTGGTTCTCTGCATGTGCAGAACAGAAGTGTTGTTCTGGCCCCTGTCTGGTTCTCTGTATGTGCAGAACAGAAGTGTTGTTCTGGCCCCTGTCTGGTACTCTGTGTGAGCAGAACAGAAGTGTTGTTCTGGCCCCTGTCTGGTACTCTGTGTGAGCAGAACAGAAGTGTTGTTCTGGCCCCTGTTTTGTTCTCTGTGTGTGCAGAACAGAAGTGTTGTTCTGGCCCCTGTTTTGTTCTCTGTGTGTGCAGAACAGAAGTGTTGTTCTGGCCCCTGTCTGGTACTCTGTGTGAGCAGAACAGAAGTGTTGTTCTGGCCCCTGTTTTGTTCTCTGTGTGTGCAGAACATAAGTGTTGTTCTGGCCCCTGTCTGGTTCTCTGTGTGTGCAGAACAGGAGTGTTGTTCAGGCCCCTGTCTGGTTCTCTGTGTGTGCAGAACAGTAGTGTTGTTCTGGCGCCTGTCTGGTTCTCTGCATGTGCAAAACAGAAGTGCTGTTCTGGCCTCTGTCTTCTTGTCTCTAGGCTTTCAGCCATGAGGAGGTGTCAGCAACAACCAACACGAGTGGAGCCTTCTGGGCAGAGTCAAAACACCTTCTGAAGATGGACGCCTTCCCCTCTTTCTCTCTCTCCCTCACCAAGTCCCTCCATTTCTGTCATTTTGTCTCTCTCTCTCTCTCTCCTTTCTTTCTCTCTCTCCCTCACTACGTCCCTCCATTTCTGTCATTTTGTCTCTCTCTCTCTCCTTTCTTTCTCTTTCTCCCTCACTACGTCCCTCCATTTCTGTCATTTTGTCTCTCTCTCTCTCCTTTCTTTCTCTCTCTCCCTCAATACATCCCTCCATTTCTGTCATTTTGTCTCTCTCTCTCTCTCCTTTCTTTCTCTTTCTCCCTCACTACGTCCCTCCATTTCTGTCATTTTGTCTCTCTCTCTCTCCTTTCTTTCCCTCTCTCCCTCACCACGTCCCTCCATTTCTGTCATTTTGTCTCTCTCTCTCTCCTTTCTTTCTCTCTCCCTCACTACATCCCTCCATTTCTGTCATTTTGTCTCTCTCTCTCTCCTTTCTCCCTTTCTCCCTCACTAGCTCCACTCCTATTCCCCAGGCGCTCTCTTTTGACGACTTCTGTAACCGTAATAGCCTTGGTTTCATGCATGTTAACATTAGAAGCCTCCTCCCTAAGTTTGTTCTATTCACTGCTTTAGCACACTCTGCCAACCCGGATGTTCTAGCTGTGTCTGAATCCTGGCTTAGGAAGACCACCAAAAACTCAGACATTTTAATTCCAAACTACAACATTTTCAGACAAGATAGAACTGCCAAAGGGGGCGGTGTTGCAATCTACTGCAAAGATAGCCTGCAGAGTTCTGTCCTACTATCCAGGTCTGTACCCAAACAATTTGAACTTCTACTTTTAAAAATCCACCTCTCTAAAAACAAGTCTCTCACCGTTGCCGCCTGCTATAGACCACCCTCTGCCCCCAGCTGTGCTCTGGACACCATATGTGAACTGATTGCCCCCCATCTATCTTCAGAGTTCGTGCTGCTAGGCGACCTAAACTGGAACATGCTTAACACCCCAGCCATCCTACAATCTAAACTTGATGCCCTCAATCTCACACAAATTATCAATGAACCTACCAGGTACCTCCCCAAAACCTTAAACACGGGCACCCTCATAGATATCATCCTAACCAACTTCCCCTCTAAATACACCTCTGCTGTCTTCAACCAAGATCTCAGCGATCACTGCCTCATTGCCTGCATCCGTAATGGGTCAGCGGTCAAACGACCGCCACTCATCACTGTAAAACGCTCCCTGAAACACTTCTGCGAGCAGGCCTTTCTAATCGACCTGGCCGGGGTATCCTGGAAGGATATTGATCTCATCCCGTCAGTAGAGGATGCCTGGATATTTTTTAAAAATGCCTTCCTAACCATCCTAAATAAACATGCCCCATTCAAGAAATTTAGAACCAGGAACAGATATAGCCCTTGGTTCTCCCCAGACCTGACTGCCCTTAACCAACACAAAAACATCCTATGGCGTTCTGCATTAGCATCGAACAGCCCCCGTGATATGCAGCTGTTCAGGGAAGCTAGAAATCATTATACACAGGCAGTTAGAAAAGCCAAGGCTAGCTTTTTCAAGCAGAAATTTGCTTCCTGCAACACTAACTCAAAAAAGTTCTGGGACACTGTAAAGTCCATGGAGAATAAGAACACCTCCTCCCAGCTGCCCACTGCACTGAAGATAGGAAACACTGTCACCACTGATAAATCCACCATAATTGAGAATTTCAATAAGCATTTTTCTACGGCTGGCCATGCTTTCCACCTGGCTACTCCTACCCCGGACAACAGCACTGCACCCCCAACAGCAACTCGCCCAAGCCTTCCCCATTTCTCCTTCTCCCAAATCCATTCAGCTGATGTTCTGAAAGAGCTGCAAAATCTGGACCCCTACAAATCAGCCGGGCTAGACAATCTGGACCCTTTCTTTCTAAAATTATCTGCCGAAATTGTTGCCACCCCTATTACTAGCCTGTTCAACCTCTCTTTCGTGTCGTCTGAGATTCCCAAAGATTGGAAAGCAGCTGCGGTCATCCCCCTCTTCAAAGGGGGGGACACTCTTGACCCAAACTGCTACAGACCTATATCTATCCTACCGTGCCTTTCTAAGGTCTTCGAAAGCCAAGTCAACAAACAGATTACCGACCATTTCGAATCTCACCATACCTTCTCTGCTATGCAATCTGGTTTCAGAGCTGGTCATGGGTGCACCTCAGCCACGCTCAAGGTCCTAAACGATATCTTAACCGCCATCGATAAGAAACATTACTGTGCAGCCGTATTCATTGATCTGGCCAAGGCTTTCGACTCTGTCAATCACCATATCCTCATCGGCAGACTCGACAGCCTTGGTTTCTCAAATGATTGCCTCGCCTGGTTCACCAACTACTTCTCTGATAGAGTTCAGTGTGTCAAATCGGAGGGTCTGCTGTCCGGACCTCTGGCAGTCTCTATGGGGGTGCCACAGGGTTCAATTCTTGGACCGACTCTCTTCTCTGTATACATCAATGAGGTCGCTCTTGCTGCTGGTGAGTCCCTGATCCACCTCTACGCAGACGACACCATTCTGTATACTTCCGGCCCTTCTCTGGACACTGTGTTAACAACCCTCCAGGCAAGCTTCAATGCCATACAACTCTCCTTCCGTGGCCTCCAATTGCTCTTGAATGCAAGTAAAACTAAATGCATGCTCTTCAACCGATCGCTGCCTGCACCTACCCGCCTGTCCAACATCACTACTCTGGACGGCTCTGACTTAGAATACGTGGACAACTACAAATACTTAGGTGTCTGGTTAGATTGTAAACTCTCCTTCCAGACCCATATCAAACATCTCCAATCCAAAGTTAAATCTAGAATTGGCTTCCTATTTCGCAACAAAGCATCCTTCACTCATGCTGCCAAACATACCCTTGTAAAACTGACCATCCTACCAATCCTCGACTTTGGCGATGTCATTTACAAAATAGCCTCCAATACCCTACTCAACAAATTGGATGCAGTCTATCACAGTGCAATCCGTTTTATCACCAAAGCCCCATATACTACCCACCATTGCGACCTGTACGCTCTCGTTGGCTGGCCCTCGCTTCATACTCGTCGCCAAACCCACTGGCTCCATGTCATCTACAAGACACTGCTAGGTAAAGTCCCCCCTTATCTCAGCTCGCTGGTCACCATAGCATCTCCCACCTGTAGCACACGCTCCAGCAGGTATATCTCTCTAGTCACCCCCAAAACCAATTCTTTCTTTGGCCGCCTCTCCTTCCAGTTCTCTGCTGCCAATGACTGGAACGAACTACAAAAATCTCTGAAACTGGAAACACTTATCTCCCTCACTAGCTTTAAGCACCAACTGTCAGAGCAGCTCACAGATTACTGCACCTGTACATAGCCCACCTATAATTTAGCCCAAACAACTACCTCTTTCCCAACTGTATTTCATTTTAATTTATTTATTTATTTTGCTCCTTTGCACCCCATTATTTTTTTATTTCTACTTTGCACATTCTTCCATTGCAAAACTACCATTCCAGTATTTTACTTGCTATATTGTATTTACTTTGCCATCTTGGCCTTTTTTGCCTTTACCTCCCTTCTCACCTCATTTGCTCACATTGTATATAGACTTGTTTATACTGCATTATTGACTGTATGTCTGTTTTTACTCCATGTGTAACTCTGTGTCGTTCTATCTGTCGAACTGCTTTGCTTTATCTTGGCCAGGTCGCAATTGTAAATGAGAACTTGTTCTCAACTTGCCTACCTGGTTAAATAAAGGTGAAATAAAAAATAAAAATAAAACTACGTCCCTCCATTTCTGTCATTTTGTCTCTCTCTCTCTCCTTTCTTTCTCTCTCTCCCTCACTACATCCCTCCATTTCTGTCATTTTGTCTCTCTCTCTCCCTTCTTTCTCTCTCCCTCACTACTTCCCTCCATTTCTGTCATTATGTCTCTCTTCCTCCGCTTTTTCTCTCTCTCTCCCCCTCTTTCTCTCTCTCCCTCACTACGTCCCTCCATTTCTGTCATTTTGTCTCTCTCTCTCTCCTTTCTTTCTCTTTCTCCCTCACTACCTCCCTCCATTTCTGTCATTATGTCTCTCTTCCTCTGCTTTTTCTCTCTCTCTCCCCCTCTTTCTCTCTCTCTCTCCCCTCTTTCTCCCTCACCCTCACCCTCTCCCTCCCCTCTTTCTCATTTTCCTTTCTCCATCCTTCTTACCCCATGTTCCTCTCTCGCTTTCCTTCCCTTTGTCAGTTGTCATTCCTTTCTCCTTCCAACTGTCTCGCCCCGAAGTAACCATGTTAGAGGTGCTGATGAGACTTGCTGGGACCCTGGTCTTGAATGCCCTGTGCATCATCTGCTGTCAGTAACAGTGCTAAGAGACCAAGATTGTATTGCCTCAGAGAGATCGAGAGAGAGAGAAAGAGATACAGAGATAGAACGTGAGATGCAGAGATAGAACAAGAGAGAAAGAGAGAAAGAGAGAGAGGCAGAGAGATAGTCTTCAGGGTTAAGGCTTAAGCTCAGTTGAACCTGGTTTAGTCTTCAGGGTTAATGCCTAGGCTTAAGCTCAGTTGAACCTCGGGTTAGTCTTCAGGGTTAATGCCTAGGCTTAAGCTCAGTTGAACCTCGGGTTAGTCTTCAGGGTTAATGCCTAGGCTTAAGATCAGCTGGACGCTGTCCAGATGTGACCTATCTCTCTCTATTTGCCATCCTCCAAGGTATTACTGGACAGTCCAAGGACACCACCGCCTGCTCCACACCACAGCTTTAACCCTACAGAGCATTCTATTGGAATAATACAGTGTTCTAATGGAATGCTACAATGTTCTATTGGAATACTACAGGGTGTTGTATTGGAATACTACAAAGTGTTCCATTGGAATACCATAGAACATTCTGTTGGAATACTACAGAGCATTCTATTGGAATACTACAGTGTCTATTGGAATACTACAGAGTTTTCTATTTGAATACTACAGAGTGTTTTATTGGAATACCACAGAACATTATATTGGAATACTACAGAGCATTCTATTGGAATACTACAGGTATACTACAGTGGTCTACTGGAATACTACAGAACATTCTATTGGAATACTACAGGTACACGACAGTGGTCTACTGGAATACTACAGAACATTCTATTGGAATACTACAGGTATACTACAGTGGTCTACTGGACTACTACAGAACATTCTATTGGAATACTACAGGTATACTACAGTGGTCTACTGGAATACTATAGAACATTCTATTGGAATACTACAGGTATACTACAGTGGTCTACTGGAATACTACAGATCATTCTATTGGAATACTACAGGTATACTACAGTGGTCTACTGGAATACTACAGAGCATTCTATTGGAATACTACAGGTATACTACAGTGGTCTACTGGAATACTACAGATCATTCTATTGGAATACTACAGGTATACTACAGTGGTCTACTGGAATACTACAGTGGTCTACTGTAATGCTACAGAACATTCTATTGGAATACTACAGGTATACGACAGTGGTCTACTGGAATACTACAGATCATTCTATTGGAATACTACAGGTATACTACAGTGGTCTACTGGAATACTACAGTGGTCTACTGTAATGCTACAGAACATTCTATTGGAATACTACAGGTATACGACAGTGGTCTACTGGAATACTACAGAACATTCTATTGGAATACTACAGGTATACTACAGTGGTCTACTGGAATACTATAGAACATTCTATTGGAATACTACAGGTATACTACAGTGGTCTACTGGAATACTATAGAACATTCTATTGGAATACTACAGGTATACTACAGTGGTCTACTGGAATACTACAGAACATTCTATTGGAATACTACAGGTATACTACAGTGGGCTACTGGAATACTACAGAACATTCTATTGGAATACTACAGGTATACTACAGTGTTCTACTGGAATACTACAGAACATTATATTGGAATACTACAGGTATACTACAGTGTTCTACTGGAATACTATAGAACATTCTATTGGAATACTACAGTGCGTTCTGTTGGAATACTACAGTGTTCTACTGGAATATTACAGAACATTATATTGGAATACTACAGAACATTCTATTTGAATATATAGAACATTCTATTGGAATACTACAGTGTGTTCTATTGGAATACTACAGTGTTATACTTGAATATTACAGTGTTCTACTGGAATACTACAGAGTGTTCTATTGGAATACACAGAACATTCTATTGGAATACTACAGTGTGTTCTATTGGAAGACTATAGTGCGTTCCATTGTTAACATCTCAAAAAGTTGCAAATTTAGTCTGAATTGAATATCAGCACATCAGACAAACACCCAAAACGAACTGTCAAGTTCATTACCCCCTCCCCCATCCACGTGATTCACAGACAGATAGCTGAAGTATCTAGTGTGTTAGAGAGAGAGGGTTTCTCCGTGAGGTATGCACACATACTGTGGCCTGGCTGGTGACGGGTGGGAACATGGAGGTGACGGGTGGGAACATGGAGAAAGAGAGAGAGAGAACACAAATCCTTTACTATCTCACCCTGGAATATCCAAGGCCTGTGGTCATCTGCCTTTGGCCCAAAGAGCAGGAACCTGGACTTTATCAACGAAATCGGAAATACAGACATTGTCATCTTACAAGAAACATGGTATAGAGGAGACGGACCCACTGGTTTCCCTCTAAGTTACAGAGAGCTGGTAGTCCCATCCGCCAAACTATCAGGTGTGAAACAGGGAAGGGACTCAGGGGGTATGCTAATTTGGTATAGAGCAGACCTAACTCACTCTATTAGATTAATCAAAACAGGAACATTTTACATTTGGCTAGAATTTCAAAAGCAAATGATCTTAATGGAGAAGAATGTCCTCCTGTGTGCTATCTATATCCCCCCACTAGAATCCCCAGACTTTAATGAAGACAGCTTCTCCATCCTGGAGGGGGAAATCAATCATTTCCAGGCCCAGGGACATGTGGCAACCTAAATGCCAGAACCGGGCAAGAGCCCCAGAAAACCTGAGTCTACGCCTTCACTATGGTGAATCACGAGAACTATACAGTAATAAATACCCTGTGGAAAAAGGAACAGCCCGGCAGAAATCAGCTCAATGTAGATGAAGAACCCATAGACTCTAACCACTTCTAAACATACAACAACACGAAGAATTATCTATCCAAAATAGAGATGAGTAAACCACTTTTCCAATCTTTTTGGCCCTATAACAAAGAACAAACAGCAAAAAAATATACATGATCAAATACAAATCTTAGAATCAACTATTAAAGACTACGAGAAAACACTGGATTATCCAATTACCTTGAATGAATTACAGGACAAAAGAAAAACCCTCCAACCCAAAAATGCCTGTGGTGTTGATGATATCCTCAATGAAATGATAAAATATACAGACAACAAATTCCAATTGGCTATACTAAAACACTCTAACATCATCCTTAGCTCTGGCATGTTTCCCAGTATTTGGAACCAAGGACTGATCATCCCAATCCACAAAAGTGTAGACAAATTTGACCCCAATAATTTCCAGGGGATATGTGTCAAGAGCATCCTTGGGAAAATGCTCTGCATTATCATTAACAGCAGACTTGTACAGTTCCTCAGTCAAAATAATGTACTTTACCAAATTCTCGTACAACAGACCATGTATTCACCCTGCACACCCTAATTGACAACCAAACAAACCAAAACAAAGGCAAAGTCTTCTCATGCTTTGTTGACTTTTAAAAAACTGATGGAAAGTGGTGTTGGTGGAAAAACATACAACATTATAAAATCCATGTACACAAATAACAAGTGTGCAGTTAAAATTGGCAAGAACACACACATTTCTTCCCATACGGCCGTGGGGTGAGACATGGATACAGCTTAAGCCCCACCCTCTTCAACATACATATCAACGAATTGGCGAGGGCACTAGAACAGTCTGCAGCACCCGGCCTCACCCTACTAGAATCTGAAGTCAAATATCTACTTTTATTTATTTATTTATTTTATTTTACCTCTATTTAACCAGGTAGGCAAGTTGAGAACAAGTTCTCATTTACAATTGCGACCTGGCCAAGATAAAGCAAAGCAGTTCGACAGATACAACAACACAGAAGTTTTACATGGAGTAAAACAAGCATACAGTCAATAATACAGTATAAACAAGTCTATATACAATGTGAGCAAATGAGGTGAGAAGGGAGGTAAAGGCAAAAAAGGCCATGGTGGCAAAGTAAATACAATATAGCAAGTAAAACACTGGAATGGTAGTTTTGCAATGGAAGAATGTGCAAAGTATAAATAAAAATAATGGGGTGCAAAGGAGCAAAATAAATTAATTAATTAAATACAGTTGGGAAAGAGGTAGTTGTTTGGGCTAAATTATAGGTGGGCTATGTACAGGTGCAGTAATCTGTGAGCTGCTCTGACAGTTGGTGCTTAAAGTTAGTGAGGGAGATAAGTGTTTCCAGTTTCAGAGATTTTTGTAGTTCGTTCCAGTCATTGGCAGTAGAGAACTGGAAGGAGAGGCGGCCAAAGAAAGAATTGGTTTTGGGGGTGACTAGAGAGATATACCTGCTGGAGCGTGTGCTACAGGTGGGAGATGCTATGGTGACCAGTGAGCTGAGATAAGGGGGGACTTTACCTAGCAGGGTCTTGTAGATGACATGGAGCCAGTGGGTTTGGCGACGAGTATGAAGCGAGGGCCAGCCAACGAGATCGTACAGGTCGCAATGGTGGGTAGTATATGGGGCTTTGGTGACAAAACGGATTGCACTGTTTATTTATTTTTTTATTTCACCTTTATTTAACCAGGTAGGCTAGTTGAGAACAAGTTCTCATTTGCAACTGCGACCTGGCCAAGATAAAGCATAGCAGTGTGAGCATACAACAAAGAGTTACACATGGAGTAAACAATTAACAAGTCAATAACACAGTAGAAAACAAAGGGGGGGTCTATATACAATGTGTGCAAAAGGCATGAGGAGGTAGGCAAATAATTACAATTTTGCAGATTAACACTGGAGTGATAAATGATCAGATGGTCATGTACAGGTAGAGATATTGGTGTGCAGAAGAGCAGAAAAGTAAATAAATAAAAACAGTATTGGGATGAGGTAGGTGAAAAGGGTGGGCTATTTACCAATAGACTATGTACAGCTGCAGCGATCGGTTAGCTGCTCAGATAGCTGATGTTTGAAGTTGGTGAGGGAGATAAAAGTCTCCAACTTCAGCGATTTTTGCAATTCGTTCCAGTCACAGGCAGCAGAGTACTGGAACGAAAGGTGGCCAAATGAGGTGTTGGCTTTAGGGATGATCAGTGAGATACACCTGCTGGAGCGCGTGCTACGGATGGGTGTTGCCATCGTGACCAGTGAGCTGAGATAAGGCGGAGCTTTACCTAGCATAGACTTGTAGATGACCTGGAGCCAGTGGGTCTGGCGACGAATATGTAGCGAGGGCCAGCCGACTAGAGCATACAAGTCGCAGTGGTGGGTGGTATAAGGTGCTTTAGTGACAAAACGGATGGCACTGTGATAGACTGCATCCAGTTTGCTGAGTAGAGTGTTGGAAGCCATTTTGTAGATGACATCGCCGAAGTCGAGGATCGGTAGGATAGTCAGTTTTACTAGGGTAAGCTTGGCGGCGTGAGTGAAGGAGGCTTTGTTGCGGAATAGAAAGCCGACTCTTGATTTGATTTTCGATTGGAGATGTTTGATATGAGTCTGGAAGGAGAGTTTGCAGTCTAGCCAGACACCTAGGTACTTATAGACGTCCACATATTCTAGGTCGGAACCATCCAGGGTGGTGATGCTAGTCGGGCATGCAGGTGCAGGCAGCGACCGGTTGAAAAGCATGCATTTGGTTTTACTAGCGTTTAAGAGCAGTTGGAGGCCACGGAAGGAGTGTTGTATGGCATTGAAGCTTGTTTGGAGGTTAGATAGCACAGTGTCCAAAGACGGGCCGAAAGTATATAGAATGGTGTCGTCTGCGTAGAGGTGGATCAGGGAATCGCCCGCAGCAAGAGCAACATCATTGATATACACAGAGAAAAGAGTCGGCCCGAGAATTGAACCCTGTGGCACCCCCATAGAGACTGCCAGAGGACCGGACAGCATGCCCTCCGATTTGACACACTGAACTCTGTCTGCAAAGTAATTGGTGAACCAGGCAAGGCAGTCATCCGAAAAACCGAGGCTACTGAGTCTGCCGATAAGAATATGGTGATTGACAGAGTCGAAAGCCTTGGCAAGGTCGATGAAGACGGCTGCACAGTACTGTCTTTTATCGATGGCGGTTATGATATCGTTTAGTACCTTGAGTGTGGCTGAGGTGCACCCATGACCGGCTCGGAAACCAGATTGCACAGCGGAGAAGGTACGGTGGGATTCGAGATGGACAGTGACCTGTTTGTTGACTTGGCTTTTGAAGACCTTAGATAGGCAGGGCAGGATGGATATAGGTCTGTAACAGTTTGGGTCCAGGGTGTCTCCCCCTTTGAAGAGGGGGATGACTGCGGCAGCTTTCCAATCCTTGGGGATCTCAGACGAGATGAAAGAGAGGTTGAACAGGCTGGTAATAGGGGTTGCGACAATGGTGGCAGATAGTTTCAGAAATAGAGGGTCCAGATTGTCAAGCCCAGCTGATTTGTACGGGTCCAGGTTTTGCAGCTCTTTCAGAACATCTGCTATCTGGATTTGGGTAAAGGAGAACCTGGAGAGGCTTGGGCGAGGAGCTGCGGGGGGGGCGGAGCTGTTGGCCGAGGTTGAAGTAGCCAGGCGGAAGGCATGGCCAGCCGTTGAGAAATGCTTATTGAAGTTTTCGATAATCATGGATTTATCAGTGGTGACCGTGTTACCTAGCCTCAGTGCAGTGGGCAGCTGGGAGGAGGTGCTCTTGTTCTCCATGGACTTCACAGTGTCCCAGAACTTTTTGGAGTTGGAGCTACAGGATGCAAACTTCTGCCTGAAGAAGCTGGCCTTAGCTTTCCTGACTGACTGCGTGTATTGGTTCCGGACTTCCCTGAACAGTTGCATATCACGGGGACTATTCGATGCTATTGCAGTCCGCCACAGGATGTTTTTGTGCTGGTCGAGGGCAGTCAGGTCTGGGGTGAACCAAGGGCTGTATCTGTTCTTAGTTCTGCATTTTTTGAACGGAGCATGCTTATCTAAAATGGTGAGGAAGTTACTTTTAAAGAATGACCAGGCATCCTCAACTGACGGGATGAGGTCAATGTCCTTCCAGGATACCCGGGCCAGGTCGATTAGAAAGGCCTGCTCACAGAAGTGTTTTAGGGAGCGTTTGACAGTGATGAGGGGTGGTCGTTTGACTGCGGCTCCGTAGCGGATACAGGCAATGAGGCAGTGATCGCTGAGATCCTGGTTGAAGACAGCGGAGGTGTATTTGGAGGGCCAGTTGGTCAGGATGACGTCTATGAGGGTGCCCTTGTTTACAGAGTTAGGGTTGTACCTGGTGGGTTCCTTGATGATTTGTGTGAGATTGAGGGCATCTAGCTTAGATTGTAGGACTGGCGGGGTGTTAAGCATATCCCAGTTTAGGTCACCTAACAGAACAAACTCTGAAGCTAGATGGGGGGCGATCAATTCACAAATGGTGTCCAGGGCACAGCTGGGAGCTGAGGGGGGTCGGTAGCAGGCGGCAACCGTGAGAGACTTATTTCTGGAGAGAGTAATTTTCAAAATTAGTAGTTCGAACTGTTTGGGTATGGACCTGGAAAGTATGACATTACTTTGCAGGCTATCTCTGCAGTAAACTGCAACTCCTCCCCCTTTGGCAGTTCTATCTTGACGGAAGATGTTATAGTTGGGTATGGAATTCTCTGAATTTTTGGTGGCCTTCCTGAGCCAGGATTCAGACACAGCAAGGACATCAGGGTTAGCAGAGTGTGCTAAAGCAGTGAGTAAGACAAACTTAGGGAGGAGGCTTCTGATGTTGACATGCATGAAACCAAGGCTTTTTCGATCACAGAAGTCAACAAATGAGGGTGCCTGGGGACATGCAGGGCCTGGGTTTACCTCCACATCACCCGCGGAACAGAGAAGGAGTAGTATGAGGGTGCGGCTAAAGGCTATCAAAACTGGTCACCTAGAGCGTTGGGGACAGAGAATAAGAGGAGCAGGTTTCTGGGCATGGTAGAATATATTCAGGGCATAATGCACAGACAGGGGTATGGTGGGGTGCGGGTACAGCGGAGGTAAGCCCAGGCACTGGGTGATGATGAGAGAGGTTGTATCTCTGGACATGCTGGTAGTAATGGGTGAGGTCACCGCATGTGTGGGAGGTGGGACAAAGGAGTTATCAGGGGTATGAAGAGTGGAACTAGGGGCTCCATTGTGAACTAAAACAATGATAACTAACCTGAACAACAGTATACAAGGCATATTGACATTTGAGAGAGACATACAGCGAGGCATACAGTAATCACAGGTGTTGAATTGGGAAAGCTAGCTAAAACAGTAGGTGAGACAACAGCTAATCAGCTAGCACAACAACAGCAGGTAAAATGGCGTAGACTAGGCAACGGGGCCAACAGATAAAACAAACAAGCAGAATGGAGTACCGTGATTAATGGACAGTCCAGCGTGCATCAGCTATGTAGCCAAGAGATCAGTGTCCAGGGGGCAGCGGTGGATGGGGCAGGGAAGCTGGACTGGCGAGTGTTATCCAGGTAAAAAAAAACTAACAATGACTAAATAGCTTGTAGCTAGTTAGCTGGTTAGCTTCTGGAGGTTCTTGAGTGTGTTCTAAAAATAAATAAAAAATAATAGCGATTCCGTATCACATTGGGTGAGGCAGGTTTCCGGAAGGTATAAACAAATTAAAAGTCAAAAGAGATAGAAAGTAAATATGGGTCCGGTGGGCGTTTGGGACGCGGCGATTCAGGCAGTTAGCAGGCCTGTGCTAACAAGCTAACAGTTTGTAGGCCCGGGCTAGACAAGGTAGCAGTTAGCGGACCGGAGCTGGACAAGCTAGCAGTTAGCAGGCCGAATTAGCAAGCAGGGAGATAGCGAGGGCTAGAGAGTTAGCCTTTGGGGGACGTCGCGATGGGGTGAGTCTGTTTATTCCTCTTCATGCGGTGACATCGATAGACCGGTCGTGGGCCCGGGTATTGTAGCTCAGGAGTATGCTACGGTGGTAGCGCAGGCCGGGCTAGCTTCAAGCTAAGTGGGTGGAAACGCTAGCCAGGGGTAATCATCCGGGGTTGCGGTTTAGCTAGATAGCTAGTTGTGAAGATCCAGCGTATTTGGAAGCTTAGGTTTAGCAAAATGTTTTTAAAGGGATAGCTATGTAAAAAAACGAAAAATAAACGAAAAATAAACGAAATATACAGGGACACGACACGACAGGACGACAGGACGACTTACTGCTACGCCATCTTGGATTTTAGTGATAGACTGCATCCAATTTGTTGAGTAGGGTATTGGAGGCTATTTTGTAAATGACATTGCCAAAGTTGAGGATTGGTAGGATGGTCAGTTTTACAAGGGTATGTTTGGCAGCATGAGTGAAGGATGCTTTGTTACGAAATAGGAAGCCAATTCTAGATTTAACTTTGGATTGGAGATGTTTGATATGGGTCTGGAAGGAGAGTTTACAGTCTAACCAGACACCAAACTATTTGTAGTTGTCCACGTATTCTAAGTCAGAGCCGTCCAGAGTAGTGATGTTGGACAGGCGGGTAGGTGCAGGTAGCGATCGGTTGAAGAGCATGCATTTAGTTTTACTTGTATTTAAGAGCAATTGGAGGCCACGGAAGGAGAGTTGTATGGCATTGAAGCTTGCCTGGAGGGTTGTTAACACAGTGTCCAAAGAAGGGCCGGAAGTATACAGAATGGTGTCGTCTGCGTAGAGGTGGATCAGAGACTGACCAGCAGCAAGAGCGACCTCATTGATGTATACAGAGATGAGAGTCGGTCCAAGAATTGAACCCTGTGGCACCCCCATAGAGACTGCCAGAGGTCCGGACAGCAGACCCTCCGATTTGACACACTGAACTCTATCAGAGAAGTAGTTGGTGAACAAGGCGAGGCAATCATTTGAGAATCCAAGGCTGTCGAGTCTTGGCCAGATCAATGAATACGGCTGCACAGTAATGTTTCTTATCGATGGCGGTTAAGATATCGTTTAGGACCTTGAGCTTTTTTTGACCGCAGCTGCTTTCCAATCTTTGGGAATCTCAGACGACACGAAAGAGAGGTTGAACAGGCTAGTAATAGGGGTGGCAACAATTTCGGCAGATAATTTTAGAAAGAAAGGGTCCAGATTGTCTAGCCCGGCTGATTTGTAGGGGTCCAGATTTTGCAGCTCTTTCAGAACATCAGCTGAATGGATTTGGGAGAAGGAGAAATGGGGAAGGCTTGGGCGAGTTGCTGTTGGGGGTGCAGTGCTGTTGACCGGGGTAGGAGTAGCCAGGTGGAAAGCATGGCCAGCCGTAGAAAAATGCTTATTAAAATTATTATGGAATTATTATTATTATGAAATTATGGTGGATTTATCAGTGGTGACAGTGTTTCCTATCTTCAGTGCAGTGGGCAGCTGGGAGGAGGTGTTCTTATTCTCCATGGACTTTACAGTGTCCCAGAACTTTTTTGAGTTAGTGTTGCAGGAAGCAAATTTCTGCTTGAAAAAGCTAGCCTTGGCTTTTCTAACTGCCTGTGTATAATGGTTTCTAGCTTCCCTGAACAGCTGCATATCACGGGGGCTGTTCGATGCTAATGCAGAACGCCATAGGATGTTTTTGTGTTGGTTAAGGGCAGTCAGGTCTGGGGAGAACCAAGGGCTATATCTGTTCCTGGTTCTAAATTTCTTGAATGGGGCATGTTTATTTAAGATGGTTAGGAAGGCATTTAAAAAAAATATCCAGGCATCCCCTACTGACGGGATGAGATCAATATCCTTCCAGGATACCCCGGCCAGGTCGATTAGAAAAGCCTGCTCGCTGAAGTGTTTCAGGGAGCGTTTTACAGTGATGAGTGGAGGTCGTTTGACCGCTGACCCATTACGGATGCAGGCAATGAGGCAGTGATCGCTGAGATCTTGGTTGAAGACAGCAGAGGTGTATTTAGAGGGGAAGTTGGTTAGGATGATATCTATGAGGGTGCCCGTGTTTAAGGCTTTGGGGAGGTACCTGATAGGTTCATTGATAATTTGTGTGAGATTGAGGGCATCAAGTTTAGATTGTAGGATGGCTGGGGTGTTAAGCATGTTCCAGTTTAGGTCGCCTAGCAGCACGAGCTCTGAAGATAGATGGGGGGCAATCAGTTCACATATGGTGTCCAGAGCACAGCTGGGGGCAGAGGGTGGTCTATAGCAGGCGCCAACGGTGAGAGACTTGTTTTTAGAGAGGTGGATTTTTAAAAGTAGAAGTTCAAATTGTTTGGGTACAGACCTGGATAGTAGGACAGAACTCTGCAGGCTATCTTTGCAGTAGATTGCAACACCGCCCCCTTTGGCAGTTCTATCTTGTCTGAAAATGTTGTAGTTTGGAATTAAAATTTCTGAATTTTTGGTGGTCTTCCTAAGCCAGGATTCAGACACAGCTAGAACATCCGGGTTGGCAGAGTGTGCTAAAGCAGTGAATAGAACAAACTTAGGGAGGAGGCTTCTAATGTTAACATGCATGAAACCAAGGCTATTACGGTTACAGAAGTCGTCAAAAGAGAGCGCCTGGGGAATAGGAGTGGAGCTAGGCACTGCAGGGCCTGGATTCACCTCTACATCGCCAGAGGAACATAGGAGGAGTAGAATAAGGGTGCGGCTGAAAGCAATAAGAATTGGTCGTCTAGAACGTCTGGAACAGAGAGTAAAAGGAGGTTTCCGGGGGCGATAAAATAGCATCAGGGTATAATGTACAGACAAAGGTATGGTAGGATGTGAATATAGTGGAGGTAAACCTAGGTATTGAGTGATGAAGAGAGAGATATTGTCTCTAGAAACATTGAAACCAGGAGATGTCATTGCATGTGTGGGTGGTGGAACTAATAGGTTGGATAAGGTATAGTGAGCAGGACTAGAGGCTCTACAGTGAAATAAGCCAATAAACACTAACCAGAACAGCAATGGACAAGACATATTGACATTAAGGAGAGGCATGCTTAGTCGAGTGATCAAAAGGGTCCAGTGAGTGGAGAGGTTGGTTGGGGGTCACGGCGATTTAGACAGCTAGCCAGGCCATCGGTAGCAAGCTAGCATAGGATGGAGGTCTGTTGTTAGCCACCTCTTGCGTTCCGTCAGTAGATTAGTGGGGTTCCGTGTGGTAGAGGGGATTAATCCAAATCACACAACAACAACAAAAATAAAAACAATAGATATAGTTATAGAGGCCCAAGAAGAAAACATAATACTGCTTGCTGATGATCTGGTGCTTCTGTCACCAACAAAGGAGGGCCTACAGCAGCACCTAGATCTTCTGCACAGATTCTGCCAGACCTCGGCCCTGACAGTGACTCTCACTAAGTGTTCCAAAAAAGGTCCAGTCGCCAGGACCACAAATACAAATTCTAGACACCGTTGCCCTAGAGCACACAAAAACCTATATATCCCTTGGCCTAAACATCAGCGCCACAGGTAACTTCGACAAAGCTGTGAACGATCTGAGAGACAAGGCAAGAAGGGCCTTCTATGCCATCAAAAGGAATGTAAAATTCAACATAAAAAATTTGCATCTGGCTACAAATACTTGAATCAGTTATAGAACCCATTGCCCTTTATGGTTGTGAGGTCTGGGGTCCGCTCACCAACCAAGACTTCACAAAATGGGACAAACACCAAATTGAGCATGATTTCTGACCTATTGCTACAAGAAAAGGGCAAC
The DNA here is from genome assembly GCF_002021735.2 of Oncorhynchus kisutch. NCBI lineage: Eukaryota > Metazoa > Chordata > Actinopteri > Salmoniformes > Salmonidae > Oncorhynchus > Oncorhynchus kisutch. The sequence goes on from NC_034187.2 coordinate 8,099,637, forward strand.
CAGTGAAGAACAAACACCATTGTAAATACAATCCATATTCATGATGATTTATTTTCCCTTTTGTACTTTAACCAATTGCACATCGTTACAACACTGCATACACACATAATATGACATTCACAGTACTTCTGTGAGTGTAATATTTACTGTTCATTTGTATTATTTATTGTTTAGAGAGAGAGAGACAGAGAGAGAGAGAAAGAGAGATGACAAATCGGCCTTAAATTGCATCCTAAATGGTGTGACACAGTCAGACATCCAACAGACACTGGTCTACTGTCACAAAGACTCAGATACAGTGATACTCACAGAATCATCAGTAATAATGGGGTATGTTGGAGACTCCTCTAAAGGATGAGGATGAGGAATAGGATTGCAGAATTGTGTGTGTGTTTGTGTGTGTGTGTGTGTGTGTGTGTGTGTGTGTGTGTGTGTGTGTGTGTGTGTGTGTGTGTGTGTGTGTGTGTGTGTGTGTGTGTGTGTGTGTATGTGTGTGTGTGTGTGTGTGTGTGTGTGTGTGTGTACATGTACATGTACGTGTATACCTGCATGTATGAGTTGGGCTTCAGGCTGAAGATATATTTGCTGCGGTCTTGCCCGGGAATTCAAAGGAGGAATTCCAACATGGCTGGATTGCTGTGTGGTTTTCCTTCTGGCCTTCAGGACCAGGGATTTGGACCGTTCCTGGACCCAGCAGCCCTGTGTCTGGCAACCACAGAAAGGGATTTTATAAGGACACCGGGTTTCTCTCTCTCTCTCTCGCTAAGAAAATATGACCTCAGATTACCTCCAATCTGACTCCACTTAAAGTCAAAGTTGTACTCAGAGCAGTGCTGTGATTTTAAACAGGCGCTTAATTGACAGATTGAAGTCACCTCATGTCTCATTAGTTACTGATCCTCCCATTGTCCTGCATTGGGGTTCTGTGAGTCATGGCTGTGAGTCATGTAAGTGCATACCACTATGACAAAAATAGACTGAACTCAATGACACTACGACTGTGGCACAATGGTCTAGTTGACTGTGGTACAAAACTCTAGTTGAATAGTAGTCAAATAGTCTAGTTGACAGTGGTGTAATAGTCTAGATGACTGTGGTATAATAGTCTAGATGACTGTGGTATAATAGTCTAGTTGACTGTGGTATAATAGTCTAGATGACTGTGGTATAATAGTCTAGTTGACTGTGGTATAATAGTCTAGATGACTGTGGCATAATAGTCTAGATGACTGTGGTATAATAGTCTAGATGACTGTGGTATAATAGTCTAGATGACTGTGGTATAATAGTCTAGATGACTGTCGTATAATAGTCTAGATGACTGTGGTATAATAGATGACTGTGGTCTAATAGTCTAGATGACTGTGGTCTAATAGATGACTGTGGTATAATAGTCTAGATGACTGTGGTATAATAGTCTAGATGACTGTGGTATCATAGTCTAGTTGACTGTGGTATAATAGTCTAGATGACTGTGGCATAATAGTCTAGATGACTGTGGTATAATAGTCTAGATGACTGTGGTATAATAGTCTAGATGACTGTGGTATAATAGTCTAGATGACTGTCGTATAATAGTCTAGATGACTGTGGTATAATAGTCTAGATGACTGTCGTATAATAGTCTAGATGACTGTGGTATAATAGATGACTGTGGTATAATAGTCTAGATGACTGTGGTCTAGATGACTGTGGTATAATAGATGACTGTGATCTAATAGTCTAGATGACTGTGGTCTAATAGATGACTGTGGTATAATAGTCTAGATGACTGTGGTATAATAGTCTAGATGATTGTGGTCTAGATGACTGTGGTATAATAGTCTAGTTGACTGTGGTCTAATAGTATAGATGACTGTGGTATAATAGTCTAGATGACTGTTGTATAATAGTCTAGTTGACTGTGGTATAATAGTCTAATAGTCTAGATGACTGTGGTATCATAGATGACTGTGGTATAATAGATGACTGTGGTCTAATAGTCTAGATGACTGTGGTATAATAGTCTAGATGACTGTGGTATAATAGATGACTGTGGTATAATAGTCTAGATGACTGTGGCATAATAGTCTAGATGACTGTGGTATAATAGATGACTGTGGTATAATAGTCTAGATGACTGTGGTATAATAGTCTAGATGACTGTGGTATAATAGTCTAGGTGACTGTGATCTAATAGTCTAGATGACTGTGGTCTAATAGTCTAGATGACTGTGGTCTAATAGTCTAGATGACTGTGGTCTAATAGTCTAGATGACTGTGGTCTAATAGTCTAGATGACTGTGGTATAATAGTCTAGATGACTGTGGTATAATAGTCTAGATGACTGTGGTATAATAGTCTAGTTGTCTGTGGTATAATAGTCTAATAGTCTAGATGACTGTGGTATCATAGTCTAGTTGACTGTGGTATAATAGATGACTATGGTCGAATAGATGACTGTGGTATAATAGTATAGGTGACTGTGGTATATTAGTCTGGATGACTGTGGTCTAATAGATGACTGTGGTCTAATAGACTAAATGATTGTGGTCTAATAGTCTAGGTGACTGTGGTATAATAGTATAGGTGACTGTGGTCTAATAGTCTAGATGACTGTGTTATGATAGTCTAGATGACTGTGGTCTAGATGACTGTGGTATAATAGTCTAGGTGACTGTGGTATAATAGTATAGATGACTGTGGTCTAATAGAATAGATGACTGTGGTCTAATAGTCTAGGTGACTGTGGTATAATAGTCTAGATGACTGTGGTCTATATGACTGTGGTATAATAGTCTAGTTGACTGTGGTCTAATAGTCTAGATGACTGTGGTCTAATAGTCTAGATGACTGTGGTATAATAGTCTAGATGACTGTGGTCTAATAGTCTAGGTGACTGTGGTATAATAGTCTAGATGACTGTGGTCTAGATGACTGTGGTATAATAGTCTAGGTGACTGTGGTCTAGATGACTGTGGTCTAATAGTCTAGGTGACTGTGGTATAATAGTCTAGATGACTGTGGTCTAGATGACTGTGGTATAATAGTCTAGGTGACTGTGGTATAATAGTATAGATGACTGTGGTCTAATAGAATAGATGACTGTGGTCTAATAGTCTAGGTGACTGTGGTATAATAGTCTAGATGACTGTGGTCTAGATGACTGTGGTATAATAGTCTAGGTGACTGTGGTATAATAGTCTAGATGACTGTGGTATAATAGTCTAGATGACTGTGGTCTAATAGTCTAGATGACTGTGGTATAATAGGTGACTGTGGTCTAATAGTCTAGATGACTGTGGTTTAATAGTCTAGATGACTGTGGTCTAGATGACTGTGGTCTAATAGTCTAGATGACTGTGGTCTAATAGTCTAGATGACTGTGGTATAATAGGTGACTGTGGTCTAATAGTCTAGATGACTGTGGTTTAATAGTCTAGATGACTGTGGTCTAGATGACTGTGGTCTAATAGTCTAGATGACTGTGGTTTAATAGTCTAGATGACTGTGGTCTAGATGACTGTGGTCTAATACTATAGTGTTTAAATTTTATTATCAATTTCGTAGAAGTGGAGGCTTCTCCTTCGCGCAACCTACTGGAGAAATACTAAAATAGCACATTTTCCATAACACCGAAGCCAGATAGTTTTCCAACCTGCTGCAAGTCTTCCTCCAGGATACTGCCGATGTAGAAGGGCAGCATTAGACAATGATATAAGAACATAAACAGTGATCTGGGATAGGGACCAATCCACAGACTCTACTGGTGGCATTCTAGGATGCTATAATATCATGTCTGAAATATCATGTCTGTAATATCATGTCTGATAATATCATGTCTGATAATATCATGTCTGTAATATCATGTCTGATAATATCATGTCTGTAATATCATGTCTGTAATATCATGTCTGATAATATCATGTCTGTAATATCATGTCTGATAATATCATGTCTGATAATATCATGTCTGTAATATCATGTCTGATAATATCATGTCTGTAATATCATGTCTGATAATATCATGTCTGTAATATCATGTCTGTAATATCATGTCTGTAATATCATGTCTGTAATATCATGTCTGAAAATATAATGTCTGTAATATCATGTCTGATAATATTATGTCTGATAATATCATGTCTGATAATATCATGTTTGTAATATCATGTCTGTAATATCATGTCTGATAATATCATGTCTGATAATATCATGTCTGACAGATATGACACTTTTGTACAATGTCAGAATAACTCCCTCTCTTTCTCCCTCTCTCTCTTTCTCTCTCTCCCCTGCCCCCCAGTCTTTCCATCTGTGTGTGTCTGAAGGCTGTAACAAAAGGATGAACCACACCCCAGGGCCTCGCTGGCACAATGTACACCAGACTGTCCAGACTCTTAGTCTTGGCTTGATGATCTGTCTGTCTCACTAACAGTCTCTCTACCCTTCACGCTTGAAAAATTGTATTTTATTTGCTGCGCCTTTCCCTGCCATCTCTCTCTGCTTTCTCTTTCTCTCTCTCTCTCTCTCTCGCTCTCTCTCTCTCTCTCCTCTCTCTCTCTCTCTCTCTCTCTCTCTCTCTCTCTCTCTCCTCTCTCTCCTCTCTCTCTCTCTCTCTCTATCATTCTCTTCTGCCTGCCGTCTCTAATCTATATCCATCTCTCTCTCTCTCTCTTCTCTCTCTCTCTCTTCTCTCTATCCCCCCCCCCCTCCCCCGCTCTCTCTCTCTCGCTCTCTTCTCTCTATCCCCCCCCTCCCCCTGCTCTCTCTCGCTCTCTTCTCTCTATCCCCCCCTCCCCCCCGCTCTCTCTCGCTCTCTTCTCTCTATCCCCCCCGGCTCTCTCTCTCCTCTCGCTCTCTTCTCTCTACTACTGATTCTGTTCTTCTGTATAGGTGCTTCAACTCTGGGTTTCATTAGACTGTGGCCATGGTAATCAGAAACATCATGTGTGACTCGTCCTGCCTCGTCATTGTCACATCATCCAGCTGAAAGGTGTGACACAGGAAGTTCCAACGCAAAACGGATTAGAACCACCTTTATAAAATCATTTTCTAAGAGTATCTTGAAAGACAATCTGGGTGTCATTTTCTGTCTGGAAAACTCCACTGAACTCGACAAAAGTATTTACAATATTGTAGCAGACATTTTCTCGTAACAATTATTTGTTGATGTCAGCAAGAAGGTGTTAATTATTCATGTGGATTTTTTTTAAAGTCCAGTCTATTTAAAATGTAATGGTTATTTCAGGAAATCATCAGTGAGAAGGGAGAGAGATGGAGATGGAGAGAGAGGAGGATAGATGGAGAGTGGGAGAGAAGGAGAGAGGGTTTAGAGAGGGAGAGATGGAGAGAGAGGAGGAAAGACAGAGAGGGGGAGAGAAAGAGGGGAGAGAGAGAGAGAGAGAAGGTATAGAGTGGCAGAGATGGAGAGGGAGAGAGTAGGATAGACAGAGAGGGGGAGAGAAAGAGAGAGGGGAGAGAGAGAGCGATGGTATAGAGTGGGAGAGAGAGAGAGAGAGAGAGAGATGGGACAAACACCAAATTGAGACTCTGCACGCAGAATTCTGCAAAAATATCCTCCGTGTACAACGGGGTCCGCTCACCAACCAAGACTTCACAAAACGTAGAACACCAAATAATGCATGCAGAGCAGAATTAGGCCGATACCCACTAATGATCAAAATCCAGAAAAGAGCCGTTAAATTCTATAACCACCTAAAAGGAAGCGATTCCCAAACCTTCCATAACAAAGCCATCACCTACAGAGAGATGAACCTGGAGAAGAGTCCCCTAAGCAAGCTGGTCCTGGGGCTCTGTTCACAAACACAAACACACCCTACAGAGCCCCAGGACAGCAGCACAATTAGACCCAACCAAATCATGAGAAAACTAAAAGACAATTACTTGACACATTGGAAAGAATTAACAAAAAAACAGAGCAAACTAGAATGCTATTTGGCCTTACACAGAGAGTACACAGCGGCAGAATACCTGACCACAGTGACTTACCCAAAATTAAGGAAAGCTTTGACTATGTACAGACTCAGTGAGCATAGCCTTGCAATTGAGAAAGGCCGCCGTAGGCAGACATGGCTCTCAAGAGAAGACAGGCTATGTGCTCACTGCCCACAAAATGAGGTGGAAACTGAGCTGCACTTCCTAACCTCCTGCCCAATGTATGACCATATTAGAGAGACATATTTCCCTCAGATTACACAGATCCACAAAGAATTCAAAAACAAATCCAATTTTGATAAACTCCCATATCTACTGGGTGAAATTCCACAGTGTGCCATCACAGCAGCAAGATTTGTGAACTGTTGCCACGAGAAAAGGGCAACCAGCGAAGAACACACACCATTGTAAATACAACCCATATTTATGCTTATTTATTTTATCTTGTGTCCTTTAACCATTTGTACATTGTTAAAACACTATATATATAATATGACATTTGTAATGTCATTATTGTTTTGAAACTTCTGTATGTGTTAATTTTTATTGTTTATTTCACTTTATATATTCACTTGATATATTATCTACCTCACTTGCTTTGGCAATGTTATCACATGTTTCCCACACCAATAAAGCCCTTGAATTGAATTGAGAGAGAGAGAGAGAGAGAGATATAACACAATACATTGAGTATAAGAGTGAGGTAAATACTCTGCTTCTCTCTTTTCATGAAAAATATTACCACATGGAGGACATTATAAAGCAAAGGCCAACTCCCTCTCTCTCCCTCCTCAGTCCCCCTCTCCATCTCTCCCTCCTCAGTCCCCCTCTCTCTCTCTCTCTCCCCTTTCCCCATCTCCCTCTCTCCCTCCTCAGTCCCCCTCCCCATTCCCCTGCTCCCTCTCTCTCCCTCCTCAGTCCCCCTCTCTCTCTCTCCCTCCCCATCCCCCTGCTCCCTCTCTCTCCCTCCTCAGTCCCCCTCTCTCTCTCTCCCTCCCCATTCCCCTGCTCCCTCTCTCTCCCTCCCCATTCCCCTGCTCCCTCTCTCTCCCTCCCCATTCCCCTGCTCCCTCTCTCTCCCTCCCCATTCCCCTGATCCCCCTCTCTCCCTCCCCATTCCCCTGCTCCCTCTCTCTCCCTCCCCATTCCCCAACTCCCTCTCTCTCCCTCCCCATTCCCCTGCTCCCTTTCTCTCCCTCCCCATTCCCCTGCTCCCTCTCTCCCCCTCCCCATTCCCCTGCTCCCTCTCTCTCCCTCCCCATTTTACTGCTCCCTCTCTCTCCCTCCCCATTCCCCTGCTCCCCCTCTCTCCCTCCCCATTCCCCTGCTCCCTCTCTCTCCCTCCCCATTCCCCTGCTCCCTCTCTCTCCCTCCCCATTCCCATGCTCCCTCTCTCACCCTCCCCATTCCCCTGCTCCCTCTCTCTCCCTCCCCATTCCCCTGCTCCCTCTCTCTCCCCTCTTTCTCTCCCTCTTATGTCCACTGCTTCCTCTCCATCCCCCTCTCTCTCTCTCTCCCTCCCCATTCCCCTGCTCCCTCTCTCTCTCTCCTTCCTCAGTCCCCCTGCTCCCTCTCTCTCCCTCCTCAGTCCCCCTCTCCCTCTCGCTCCCTCCTCATTCCCCTGCTCCCTCTCTCTCTCTCCCTCCTCAGTCCCCCTCTCCCTCTCTCTCCCTCCTCAGTCCCCCGCTCCCTCTCTCTCCCCTCTCTCTCTCCCTCCCCATTCCCCTGCTCCCTCTCCCCTCTCTCTCTCCCTGTCCCTCATCAGTCCCCCTCTCTCTCTCTCTCTCTCTCTCTCTCTCTCTCTCCCTCTGTCCCCCGCTCCCTCTCTCTCCCTCCTATGTCCTTCGCTCCCTCTCTATCCCCTCTCCCTCTCTCCCTCCTCAGTCCCCCTCTCCCTCTCTCTCCCTCCTCAGTCCCCCTCTCCCTCTTTCTCCCTCCTCAGTTCCCCTCTCCCTCTCTCTATCCCCTCTCCCTCTCTCTATCCCCTCTCCCTCTCTCTATCCCCTCTCCCTCTCTCTCTCCCTCTCTCTATCCCCTCTATCCCCTCTCCCTCTCTCTCCCTCTATCCCCTCTCCCTCTCTCTCCCTCCTCAGTTCCCCTCTCCCTCTCTCTATCCCCTCTCCCTCTCTCTATCCCCTCTCCCTCTCTCCCTGCCTCCCTGTCGCTCTCTGGCTGCTGGTTCCAGTTACTCAGAGGAGATCAAATGTAAGTGAAATGTACTGAGGCCCAAAGCAGCCTTCACCAAGGCCCTACCAGAGGGAGGGTGAGTGAGTTTATGGGTTGGTCTGGAATTTTCTACACATGCCGTAGTGAACCTATTAATAGATTGTGAAAAAAAGGTTTTAAAGTAGGTCGCCAGCATATGTCTTTGCATACTCACATTTACCTAAACTAAAGCATACTCACATGCACCTACCAACATGAAAAAATACTATACTATGGTATAAATACAATAGTATTCACTGTAGTGTTTTTGCACAAACAAAGTCAAAACACTACAGTGAATACTGTAGTATTTAGAGTTAACTATAGTATAAATACTCTAGTAAAATAATACTTTAGTATTTACTGTAGTGTTTTTGTGCACTAAAATCTAGTAGTATTATACTGTAGTATAATGTAGTATTTACTGTTAACAATAGTACAAATACTGTAGTAATAGAAAACTGTTGTATACACAATAGTACAAATACTGTAAGTAATAGAAAACTGTTGTATACACAATAAAAATGAATGTGGTGTTTTTGCTGATAGTAGTATATTGCAGTAATTAATGTAGTGTTTTTGATGATTGTAGTATATTGCAGTAATTAATGTAGTGTTTTTGCTGATAGTAGTATATTGCAGTAATTAATGTAGTGTTTTTGCTGATTGCAGTATATTACAGTAATTAATGTAGTGTTTTTGCTGATAGTAGTATATTACAGTAATTAATGTAGTGTTTTTGCTGATAGTAGTATATTACAGTAATTAATGTAGTGTTTTTGCGTACTGTATTACACAGTCATATATACTGTAGTGTTTTTGAAGAAATAGCACTAGTATTTACTATAGTGTTTTTGGTTAATTAGCATTGACATAGAAGTGGAGGCTTTCTCCTTCAGAAAACCTACTGGAGAAATACAAAAAGTGCACATTTTCTATAACCTGTAGGTCGGTAGGACTGGGGTCTGAAAGGAGAGTTCTGATCTCCTGCTCTCTGCTATAACCTGTAGGTCGGTAGGACTGGGGTCTGAACGGAGAGTTCTGATCTCCTGCTCTCTGCTATAACCTGTAGGTCGGTAGGACTGGGGTCTGAACGGAGAGTTCTGATCTCCTGCTCTCTGCTATAACCTGTAGGTCGGTAGGACTGGGGTCTGAACGGAGAGTTCTGATCTCCTGCTCTTTTCTATAACACAAGATATGATCTATACTTGGCATGTAGGTTTCTCACTTATCGGTGGCACAAATTGGGATATCGGGGAGGAGAATGGGAAGTGTATATGGAAATTAAATACTATAGTATTTACTACAGTGTTATTTTTATTCAGATAATACTGTAGTATTTACTATAGTATTCTACACTATATTAAAACATTCGATAGTAAGTACTAGACATGATCAAGGTACACTGCGGTGTGTAGTACAGTATTCTACAGTATACTACAGTATACTACAGAGTTCTATAGTAGGTACTAGCATTCTATAGTAAACTGTGGGTAAACGAAAGTGTGGCTGTATATACTGTTTACAGACTGGTGTAAATTAAACTCCTCTTCCCATCTTTTCTTAGTTTTCTAGTGTGTATGTACTGTATATTCTAATATATTTGGTGCTCCTCCAGAGAGAAAGAAAAAGGCAGGCTACATGGTGCTCCTCTGGCGAGAGAGAAAGAAGCAAGCTACATGGTGCTCCTCCAGAGAGAGAGAGAAAGAGGCAGGCTACATGGTGCTCCAGAGTTGTGAGTTTGGATGACTTGTTTAGTTAGTGTGTTCAGTAGACTGCATTGTATAAGATGGCTGCATCAGCAATCTCCAAGTTTTTTGAAGCGCCCTCTATTGATTGTTTGTTGAGGTTTCGTAAAGTAGACCTTATAGCTATAGCTGACCATTATGGATTTGTATTCCCTGAGAAAGCCCTAAAGGCTGAGCTGTTGGTGCTAGTCAGGGAGGGTTTAGTGAGAGAACGGATTCTCTCATTGCAAGGAGAGGAGATGGGTAGACCTTCTGATGCCAAGTCGGAGGACAGGGCGGAGGAAGGGGTTCCTCGTACCCCTTTTACATTGCCCCGATTTGATCCTTTATCTTCTGCTTCGGGTCGTTCAGATGGGACGGCTAGGCTGAAGGTGAGGCTGGCTCGGTTAGAAATGGAGCAAAAAGATAAAGAGAGACAGATGAATTTTGAACTTGAAATGAGGAAAATAGAAGCTGACAAGGAGGTGAGGATCCGACAACTGGAGCTAGACGCTGCCTCCAGTGCGACTCCACAAGCTGCTCATCATCCAACCCACTTCGATGTGAGTAAAAACATAGCTTTAGTCGCTCCATTCCGAGAGTCGGAAGTTGATTCTTATTTCTCTGCGTTTGAGCGTGTGGCCGCTGCGCTGCATTGACCACTCGAGGTTTGGCCGCTCCTGTTACAATGTAAATTGTCTGGGAAAGCCCAGGAAGTAGTAGATGCTCTCTCCCTGGAAGACAGTTTACATTACAATACAGTTAAAACTACCGTGTTGCGGGCTTATGAGTTGGTGCCTGAAGCTTATAGGCAGCGCTTCAGGAACCACAAAAAAACTTCTCACCGTACATTTGTTGAATTTGCTAGGGACAAAGAGTCTCTGTTTAGTCGCTGGTGTTCAGCCAGCAAAGCTAACACCTTTGCTGATCTTCGGGAGTTGATGCTGTTGGAGGACTTTAAAAGCAACCTCCCAGATAGAATTGTAGTTCATTTAAATGAACAGAAAGTGGTGACATTGGCCCAAGCAGCAGTGTTGGCAGATGAGTACGCTTTGACACACAAGACTGTCTTTGGTGCACCACGTCTTGAAGGCCGGACGATTACGTCATCAGTTCCTCGTTCAGGTCGCTTTTCCTCTGACAACCCTAAGCCTTTTCATGAAATCCGTGAATGTTTTTACTGTCACCAAAAGGGTCACGTGATTGCGGACTGCCCAGTTTTGAAAAATAAACCGCAACAGTCCCAGTCACCGTCCCCAAAAATGAAAAGTTTGGGTTTAGTCAAGTCTTTGGCTCGTCCCTTGGATCGAGTTATTGATTCAGCATTTGAGAAACCGGATCCTGTCTATGCTCCGTTTATCTCTGCCGGTTATGTTTCCCTAACAGGAGAACAAGCTGATCAAAAGCCTATCCAAATCCTACGTGACACCGGGGCGGTAATCGTTACTGATGCTTTACCCTGGTCTCCTGAAACGTATTGTGGCTCGCATGTCATATTACAGGGGATAGAGACAAAAAAAACGTACCTGTACCATTACACTGGGTCCACTTAGTGTCAGACTTGGTATCAGGACGTTTCCGTGTTGGTGTAGTGTCTACACTGCCAGTAAAAGGAGTCACATTGCTACTAGGGAATGATATCACCGGTGGTAACATCACTCCTGTGTTAGAGGTAGTAGACAACCCAGAAATCAGAACTACAGATGAGAAATTGGTTCAAGCATTTCCACATGTTTTTCCTGCTTGTGTGTTAACGAGGGCACAATCTCGCAAGCTAGGAGATGTGGTGGATTTGGCTAGTTCTATTTCTGATAATGTTGAGGTAGAAGACAATGCACCGAGTATGCCTTCTGCAATGCAGACAGTTTTTACCCCCGTAAAAACTAAGGCAGGGGAAAACGAAATCGCGCCCCAATTACATGACATTCTTTTGTCTGTCACCCCCGAGAAGGTGATTGAATGTCAAAAAGAAGACACCAGTCTTCGCAAGTGTTTTGCTTTGGTAATTTCCATTGAGGAAGCTAAAACTAGAGAGATCGCCTACTTTATGGAAGCAGGAGTTTTGATGCGGAAATGGGCATCTCATGACACCATTAATGACTGGAGTGAAGTGTGTCAAGTGGTTGTTCCTACACCGTTCCGACAGCAGGTGCTGTCACTCGCCCATGACCAGGTGTGGTCTGGACACTTGGGGATCACAAAGACTTATAACCGGGTACTTCATCATTTCTTCTGGCCAGGTTTGAAGTCTGACGTGGTCCAATTTTGTAAAACATGTCACATATGTCAACTCACTGGGAAAGTGAATCAAACAGTTCCTCGAGCGCCGCTCTGCCCGATTCCGGTGGTGGGGGAACCGTTTGAAAGAGTGATAATTGATTGTGTAGGTCCATTGCCGAAAACCAGGTCAGGTAACCAGTTCCTACTAACAATAATGTGCAGTGCTACTCGATACCCAGAGGCTATTCCTCTCCGTACTATAACGGCGAAGACTGTGATGAAGGCACTAGTGAAGTTCTTCTCTACGTTTGGACTCCCTAGAGTAATCCAAACTGATCAGGGATCCAACTTCATGTCTAAACTGTTTTCAAATGTGTTAAAGACATTGTGTATTTCCCATCAGGTCTCCAGTCCGTATCATCCAGAGTCAAGGGGCTCTAGAACGCTGGCATCAGACACTGAAGGCAATGCTACGCAAGTATTGTATGGATACCAGTACTGATTGGGATGAGGGGGTGCCCTTTGTCCTATTTGCTATAAGGGAAACGATACAAGAGTCCTTAGGGTTCAGCCCTGTTGACCTTGTGTTTGGACACACCCCACGGGGTCCACTGAAAGTTTTGAAGGAGCATATCTTATCTCCTACACCCAATAGCGCCCCTAAAAATGTGATGGATTATGTCAGTAAGATGCGGGAGAGACTGCACGCCGCATGTGCGTTAGCCCAAAAGTCTCTCTCCTCGTCTCAAAAACGCATGAAGTTGCATTATAACAAAAAGGCTGTTGGCCGTTCATTTGCACCAGGGGATCAAGTTTTAGTTTTGTTGCCAATCCCTGGCTCATCTCTGTCAGCACGTTTTTCTGGACCATATCTGGTGGAAAAGAAACTCAATGACACCAATTATGTGATAAAGACAACAGATCGAAGGCGTTCTTCCCGTGTGTGTCATGTTAACATGCTGAAAACATATTATGTGCGTGATTCTCCCAACAGTTCCTCAGGTAAGCCGGTCCAGCCCGCCGTCTCCAGTGTGGCTGCGGTGGTGCTGAAGCCTGGCTGGGACCTAGATGAGGATAAGGAGGACGGGTTGGAGTTACGCCATACGTTACAGCAAGGTGAACGCCTATGTAATTCAGAGATGCTGAAGAAGTTACCCTCTCAAATGGAACATTTGGATAATGATCAAACTAAGGATCTTATCCTATTGATAAACAGTTTTCTCAGTGTGTTTCAGGACACTCCAAGTCGCACATCCATTTTGGAACATGACGTGGATGTGGGGAACGCTGTTCCTATACGTCAGCATCTGTACCGGGTTAATTCTAAGAAAAGGGAGGTAATGAAAAGTGAGGTAGCTTATTTATTACAGAATGACATGGCAAAACCCAGTAACAGCTCCTGGAGTTCCCCATGTATTCTTGTTCCTAAGCCTGACGGTACGTCCCGCTTATGTACGGACTATCGTCGCGTAAATGCAGTTACAAAGTCTGATTCTTTTCCTCTACCTCGCTTAGATGACTGTATATATAGAATTCGCTCTGCTGCTTACGTTAGTAAGTTAGATTTGTTAAAAGGTTATTGGCAGGTGCCTCTTACCTCTCGAGCTTCTGACATATCGGCTTTTGTTACGCCAGATAACTTTGTACAATACACTGTGATGCCCTTTGGCATGTGTAATGCACCTGCTACTTTTCAGCGGCTAGTTAACATTGTGTTTGCAGATCTGCCAAATTGTACTGCTTACCTTGACAATGTGGTGATTCATTCGTCTACTTGGTCTGATCATCTCTCCACTTTGAAAAGTGTGTTTCAGCGGTTGGAGAAGGCTTCTTTAACCCTCAATTTGGCCAAGTGTGAGTTTGGGAAGGCTACAGTGACTTACTTAGGTAAACAAGTGGGACGAGGTCAAGTGCGCCCAGTAACTGGCAAAGTGGAAGCAATTGTTGCTTTTCCTGCTCCCACTACTCGCCGCCAGTTGCGCAGATTCCTAGGGATGGTAGGGTACTATCGTACATTCTGTAAGAATTTCTCAACGGTAGTGGCTCCCCTTTCATCTCTGCTTAGTCCCAAGGTACCATTCAAGTGGTCCAAGGACTGTAACTACGCTTTTGAGTCCGCTAAAGTGCTACTTTGTAGTGCCCCAGTGCTTGCCGCCCCCAACTTTGACAAACCTTTTAAGTTGGAGGTAGATGCTAGTATAGTGGGGGTGGTTGCGGTTCTCTTACAGGAAGATGAAGATGGAGTGGATCGGCCCGTCAGTTTCTTCTCCCGTAAGTTCAACTCGTGTCAGTCAAGATACTCTACAATTGAACAAGAGACGCTGGCTTTATTGCTTGCCTTACAGTTCTTTGAGGTATATGTGGGCTCCAGTGCCTTGCCTGTTATGGTCTTCACAGACCATAATCCGTTGGTGTTCTTGAAACAAATGTACAACCAGAATCGCCGCCTTATGCAGTGGGCTCTGATTGTGCAAAGATATAATGTACAGATAGCTTATGTGAAGGGCTCGGCGAATGTGGTTGCTGACGCTCTATCACGGGTTCACTAACTGGGGATACGTTGGCATTTGTTATTGCAAAACTAGGTTTGCAATTTTTGTGGTGGGCGTGTTACGTTCCCCAGATTATGTGTTGTAGTTTGTGTATTTGCATGCGTTTATTTCAGGAAATGGCTTCCTGAAATCCCTCAAGCAGCTGATTGGTCGACTCCAGGGCTAATTGGAGAGCTGACCCCGCCCCCTCGTCAAGACACAGCTGTCTCCAATTACCCATTCCTTCAGAAGCTATATAAAAGCCAGTGTTCTGTTCAGGAGATCTTTTTGGAGAGAGATTTTTTGGGAGGTCATTGCAGAGATTTTGCTAGAGAGATTTGTTAGAGATTTGTTAGAGATTTGTTAGAGATTTTGCTGGAGGTAGGGATTGCTGAGATTGATTGTGATAGAGTTTGATTTTCTGGGAGGTCATTGCAGACATTTTGCTAGAGAGATTTTGCTAGAGGTTGATTTTGCTAGAGGATGATTTTGCTGGAAGTTCATTGCAGAGTTGGTATGTTTTGTGAGTTTGTTGCTCAGATAGAGCTTATTTGATGTCCTTTGTTTCTTAGTTTGTTTGTGAAATTGTTTAATATTCTGTTTCATTTGTTCCCAGGGGGAAAGGGGAAGGCACCTTGGGAGTGTTTAGGCAAGAGGCCCGCGGGCATACATATACCCGTAGTATATTCACTGTCTAGGCACACTAGGTAAGACCTGGGCGGACCACCCCCTGTATTTTGGTTAGGGCACCAGGTGGTGCTAAATTAGGTAAGTAGTGGGTAGGCAGGTAAGATAGGAGAGGGGCGGGCTTTGAGATGTACTTTCTTTGCTTTGGTTCCGTCCAGCCCCTTTTCCCCATATTACCGTGTAAAGGAATAAAGTCCTTGTAAACGGTACCACATTCTGTCTGTTGTCATCCTTACTCGCACCTACGGTCCACACCTTTTTCGCTTCATGGAGAGTTTAGTTGTAGCAGGGTGTTGCGTTCCCTCTTCATAGAGGCGTGCGTAACACTCCTCCAGAGAGAGGGAAAGAGGCAGGCTACATGGTGCTCCTCCAGAGAGAGGGAAAGAGGCAGGCTACATGGTGCTCCTCCAGAGAGAGAGAAAGAGGCAGACTACGTGGTGCTCCTCCAGAGAGTGGGAAAGAGGCAGGCTATGTGGTTTAACCACTGGCCACAGAGTGACACCAGCAGAGGGACACCAGCAGAGGGACACCAGCAGAGGGACACCAGCAGAGGGACACCAGCAGAGGGACACCAGCAGAGGGACACCAGCAGAGGGACACCAGCAGAGTGACACCAGCAGCTTTAAAACACGTTCACTGCCTTCAGACGAGTTGGTTATAGTGGCTATTGTTGTTGTTATTTAAAATAAGAATTCACTTGTACAATCTTCTCAGCTTCCTATTTAGTTCCTTTTACATTCTCTGGCATTGTTCCACAGAGATAGATAAGTACTCCCGAGGTCACGGGGTCACGGGGTCAGGTCTATTAACAAGGTGTCAGGAGGAAAGACTTAACTTGTCAGAGGTGTTTTCCTGGCACTAGAGACCACACTGTCAGGAAAGACCCCGTGGTGGAACCGTGAACTGGAGAAATACATACAGTGTATGTATTTTAGCTGAGAGGAGAGGAAAGGAGCCACATTGTAAAATGACCCGTCTAAACTCTGTAAAGCTTTGTGTTTATTCTAGGCGGTCATATTGTTTTATCTCCCCAACTCATATGCAAGTAGATAAAGTTATATTGTAACTGTTCAAATACTGTAAATATATATATATATATATATATATATACACACAGTGCCTTGCGAAAGTATTCGGCCCCCTTGAACTTCGACCTTTTGCCACATTTCAGGCTTCAAACATAAAGATATAAACTGTATTTTTTGGTGAAGAATCAACAAGTGGGACACAATCATGAAGTGGAACGACATTTATTGGATATTTCAAACTTTTTTTTAAAATCAAAAACTGAAAAATTGGGCGTGCAAAATTATTCAGCCCCCTTAAGTTAATACTTTGTAGCGCCACCTTTTGCTGCGATTACAGCTGTAAGTCGCTTGGGGTATGTCTCTAACAGTTTTGCACATCGAGAGACTGACATTTTCTCCCATTTCTCCTTGCAAAACAGCTCGAGCTCAGTGAGGTTGGATGGAGAGCATTTGTGAACAGCAGTTTTCAGTTCTTTCCACAGATTCTCGATTGGATTCAGGTCTGGACTTTGACTTGGCCATTCTAACACCTGGATATGTTTATTTTTGAACCATTCCATTGTAGATTTTGCTTTATGTTTTGGATCATTGTCTTGTTGGAAGACAAATCTCCGTCCCAGTCTCAGGTCTTTTGCAGACTCCATCAGGTTTTCTTCTAGAATGGTCCTGTATTTGGCTCCATCCATCTTCCCATCAATTTTAACCATCTTCCCTGTCCCTGCTGAAGAAAAGCAGGCCCAAACCATGATGCTGCCACCACCATGTTTGACAGTGGGGATGTTGTGTTCAGGGTGATGAGCTGTGTTGCTTTTACGCCTAACATAACGTTTTGCATTGTTGCCAAAAAGTTCAATTTTGGTTTCATCTGACCAGAGCACCTTCTTCCTTTGGTGTGTCTCCCAGGTGGCTTGTGGCAAACTTTAAACGACACTTTTTATGGATATCTTTAAGAAATGGCTTTCTTCTTGCCACTCTTCCAAAAAGGCCAGATTTGTGCAATATACAACTGATTGTTGTCCTATGGACAGAGTCTCCCACCTCAGCTGTAGATCTCTGCAGTTCATCCAGAGTGATCATGGGCCTCTTGGCTGCATCTCTGATCAGTCTTCTCCTTGTATGAGCTGAAAGTTTAGAGGGACGGCCAGGTCTTGGTAGATTTGCAGTGGTCTGATACTCCTTCCATTTCAATATTATCGCTTGCACAGTGCTCTTTGGGATGTTTAAAGCTTGGGAAATCTTTTTGTATCCAAATCCGGATTTAAACTTCTTCACAACAGTATCTCGGACCTGCCTGGTGTGTTCCTTGTTCTTCATGATGCTCTCTGCGCTTTTAACAGACCTCTGAGACTATCACAGTGCAGGTGCATTTATACGGAGACTTGATTACACACAGGTGGATTGTATTTATCATCATTAGTCATTTAGGTCAACATTGGATCATTCAGAGATCCTCACTGAACTTCTGGAGAGAGTTTGCTGCACTGAAATTTTTCCGTTTTTGATTTGTTAAAAGTTTGAAATATCCAATAAATGTCGTTCCACTTCATGATTGTGTCCCACTTGTTGTTGATACAGTTTTATATCTTTATGTTTGAAGCCTGAAATGTGGCAAAAGGTCGCAAAGTTCAAGTGGGCCGAATACTTTCGCAAGGCACTGTATATACATTATATATACACAACCGGTTAAAAGTTTTAGAACATCTACTCATTCTAGGGTTTTTCTTTCTTTTTGCTATTTTCTACAGTGTGGAATAATAGTGAAGACATCAAACTATGAAATAACACATATGTAATCATGTAAAAATTTTAAAAATGTTAAACAAATCCAAATATATTTTACATTTGAGATTCTTCAAAGTAGCCACACTTTGCCTTGATGGCAGCTTTGCACACACTTGGCATTCTCTTAACCAGCTTCATGAAGTAGTCACCTGGAATGCATTTCAATGAAAAGGTTTGCCTTCTTAAAAGTTACTTTGTGGAATTTATTTCCTTCTTAATGCATTTGATCCAATCAGTTGTGTTGTGACAAGGTATACAGAAGATAGCCCTGTTTGGTCCAAGTCCATATCCAGACCAAGTCCATATTATGGCAAGAACAGCTCAAAAAAGCAAGGAAAAACGACAATCCATCATTACTTTAAGACATGAAGGTCAGTCAATGCGGGAAAACCATTGCAAAACCATCAAGCTCTATGATGAAACTGGCTCTCATGAGGAACACCACAAGAATGGAAGTGCCAGAGTTACCTCTGCTGCAGAGGATAAGTTCATTAGAGTTACCAGCCTCAGAAATTGCAGCCCAAATAAATGCTTCACGGAGTTCATGTAACAGACACATCTCAACATCAACTGTTCAGAGGAGACTGTGTAAATCAGGCCTTCATGGTCGAATTGCTGCAAAGAAACCACGACTAAAGGACACCAATAAGAAGAAGAGACTTGCTTTGGCCAAGAAACATGAGCAACGGAAATGTGTCCTTTGGTCTGGAGTCCAAATTTGAAATGTTTTTGATTGTCTAATCTTGATTATTGTCCATTTTTGGTTCCAACCGCCGTGTCTCTGTGAGACCTGGCCTCCACAATGATGACCTGGCCTCCACAATCCCCTGACCTCAACCAAATTGAGATGGTTTGGGATAAATGTACTTTGTTTATAGACATTGGAATAAAAAAAAAGCATATATTTTGGGTTCTGATGGGGTACGGCAGTTGAACGAAGCTCAGGAAGTTATATTCTTCAAGAATCAGTTGGTTCATATAATGAATTTATACATCCAAAAATGGCTGTATCAACTGCAAATTGCCCCTTTAAGTACACTATAATGGGAAGATTTGCTAAACATAACAGAGCATAGCACAGAGGAGCACTATCAGCAGCATGTTATGCTAGCAGCACAGCTAGCTAACCACTGAAGATATAAATATAGCATAGAATTTATAGCAGTGCATCGTTAGTGTAGGATTTTATGCTAGCAGCACAGCTAACAGCTAACATGTGAGGTGTCACGCTGAACAAGCTGGCTGCACAGGGAGCCTGCCTGTCTGTCAGATGAATTTTTTATTTTTTATTTTTTTTATTTCACCTTTATTTAACCAGGTAGGCTAGTTGAGAACAAGTTCTCATTTACAACTGCGACCTGGCCAAGATAAAGCATAGCAGTGTGAGCATACAACAAAGAGTTACACATGGAGTAAACAATTAACAAGTCAATAACACAGTAGAAAACGAAGGGGGGGTCTATATACAATGTGTGCAAAAGGCATGAGGAGGTAGGCAAATAATTACAATTTTGCAGATTAACACTGGAGTGATAAAAGATCAGATGGTCATGTACAGGTAGAGATATTGGTGTGCAGAAGAGCAGAAAAGTAAATAAATAGAAACAGTACGGGGATGAGGTAGGTGAAAAGGGTGGGCTATTTACCAATAGACTATGTACAGCTGCAGCGATCGGTTAGCTGCTCAGATAGCTGATGTTTGAAGTTGGTGAGGGAGATAAAAGTCTCCAACTTCAGCGATTTTTGCAATTCGTTCCAGTCACAGGCAGCAGAGTACTGGAACGAAAGGCGGCCAAATGAGGTGTTGGCTTTAGGGATGATCAGTGAGATACACCTGCTGGAGCGCGTGCTACGGATGGGTGTTGCCATCGTGACCAGTGAGCTGAGATAAGGCGGAGCTTTACCTAGCATAGACTTGTAGATGACCTGGAGCCAGTGGGTCTGGCGACGAATATGTAGCGAGGGCCAGCCGACTAGAGCATACAAGTCGCAGTGGTGGGTAGTATAAGGTGCTTTAGTGACAAAACGGATGGCACTGTGATAGACTGCATCCAGTTTGCTGAGTAGAGTGTTGGAAGCCATTTTGTAGATGACATCGCCGAAGTCGAGGATCGGTAGGATAGTCAGTTTTACTAGGGTAAGCTTGGCGGCTTGAGTGAAGGAGGCTTTGTTGCGGAATAGAAAGCCGACTCTTGATTTGATTTTCGATTGGAGATGTTTGATATGAGTCTGGAAGGAGAGTTTGCAGTCTAGCCAGACACCTAGGTACTTATAGACGTCCACATATTCTAGGTCGGAACCATCCAGGGTGGTGATGCTAGTCGGGCATGCAGGTGCAGGCAGCGACCGGTTGAAAAGCATGCATTTGGTTTTACTAGCGTTTAAGAGCAGTTGGAGGCCACGGAAGGAGTGTTGTATGGCATTGAAGCTTGTTTGGAGGTTAGATAGCACAGTGTCCAAAGACGGGCCGAAAGTATATAGAATGGTGTCGTCTGCGTAGAGGTGGATCAGGGAATCGCCCGCAGCAAGAGCAACATCATTGATATACACAGAGAAAAGAGTCGGCCCGAGAATTGAACCCTGTGGCACCCCCATAGAGACTGCCAGAGGACCGGACAGCATGCCCTCCGATTTGACACACTGAACTCTGTCTGCAAAGTAATTGGTGAACCAGGCAAGGCAGTCATCCGAAAAACCGAGGCTACTGAGTCTGCCGATAAGAATATGGTGATTGACAGAGTCGAAAGCCTTGGCGAGGTCGATGAAGACGGCTGCACAGTACTGTCTTTTATCGATGGCGGTTATGATGTCGTTTAGTACCTTGAGTGTGGCTGAGGTGCACCCATGACCGGCTCGGAAACCAGATTGCACAGCGGAGAAGGTACGGTGGGATTCGAGATGGTCAGTGACCTGTTTGTTGACTTGGCTTTCGAAGACCTTAGATAGGCAGGGCAGGATGGATATAGGTCTGTAACAGTTTGGGTCCAGGGTGTCTCCCCCTTTGAACAGGGGGATGACTGCGGCAGCTTTCCAATCCTTGGGGATCTCAGACGATATGAAAGAGAGGTTGAACAGGCTGGTAATAGGGGTTGCGACAATGGTGGCAGATAGTTTCAGAAATAGAGGGTCCAGATTGTCAAGCCCAGCTGATTTGTACGGGTCCAGGTTTTGCAGCTCTTTCAGAACATCTGCTATCTGGATTTGGGTAAAGGAGAACCTGGAGAGGCTTGGGCGAGGAGCTGCGGGGGGGGCGGAGCTGTTGGCCGAGGTTGAAGTAGCCAGGCGGAAGGCATGGCCAGCCGTTGAGAAATGCTTATTGAAGTTTTCGATAATCATGGATTTATCAGTGGTGACCGTGTTACCTAGCCTCAGTGCAGTGGGCAGCTGGGAGGAGGTGCTCTTGTTCTCCATGGACTTCACAGTGTCCCAGAACTTTTTGGAGTTGGAGCTACAGGATGCAAACTTCTGCCTGAAGAAGCTGGCCTTAGCTTTCCTGACTGACTGCGTGTATTGGTTCCGGACTTCCCTGAACAGTTGCATATCACGGGGACTATTCGATGCTATTGCAGTCCGCCACAGGATGTTTTTGTGCTGGTCGAGGGCAGTCAGGTCTGGGGTGAACCAAGGGCTGTATCTGTTCTTAGTTCTGCATTTTTTGAACGGAGCATGCTTATCTAAAATGGTGAGGAAGTTACTTTTAAAGAATGACCAGGCATCCTCAACTGACGGGATGAGGTCAATGTCCTTCCAGGATACCCGGGCCAGGTCGATTAGAAAGGCCTGCTCACAGAAGTGTTTTAGGGAGCGTTTGACAGTGATGAGGGGTGGTCGTTTGACTGCGGCTCCGTAGCGGATACAGGCAATGAGGCAGTGATCGCTGAGATCCTGGTTGAAGACAGCGGAGGTGTATTTGGAGGGCCAGTTGGTCAGGATGACGTCTATGAGGGTGCCCTTGTTTACAGAGTTAGGGTTGTACCTGGTGGGTTCCTTGATGATTTGTGTGAGATTGAGGGCATCTAGCTTAGATTGTAGGACAGGCGGGGTGTTAAGCATATCCCAGTTTAGGTCACCTAACAGAACAAACTCTGAAGCTAGATGGGGGGCGATCAATTCACAAATGGTGTCCAGGGCACAGCTGGGAGCTGAGGGGGGTCGGTAGCAGGCGGCAACCGTGAGAGACTTATTTCTGGAGAGAGTAATTTTCAAAATTAGTAGTTCGAACTGTTTGGGTATGGACCTGGAAAGTATGACATTACTTTGCATGCCATCTCTGCAGTAAACTGCAACTCCTCCCCCTTTGGCAGTTCTATCTTGACGGAAGATGTTATAGTTGGGTATGGAAATCTCTGAATTTTTGGTGGCCTTCCTGAGCCAGGATTCAGACACAGCAAGGACATCAGGGTTAGCAGAGTGTGCTAAAGCAGTGAGTAAGACAAACTTAGGGAGGAGGCTTCTGATGTTGACATGCATGAAACCAAGGCTTTTTCGAACACAGAAGTCAACAAATGAGGGTGCCTGGGGACATGCAGGGCCTGGGTTTACCTCCACATCACCCGCGGAACAGAGAAGGAGTAGTATGAGGGTGCGGCTAAAGGCTATCAAAACTGGTCGCCTAGAGCGTTGGGGACAGAGAATAAGAGGAGCAGGTTTCTGGGCATGGTAGAATATATTCAGGGCATAATGCGCAGACAGGGGTATGGTGGGGTGCGGGTACAGCGGAGGTAAGCCCAGGCACTGGGTGATGATGAGAGAGGTTGTATCTCTGGACATGCTGGTAGTAATGGGTGAGGTCACCGCATGTGTGGGAGGTGGGACAAAGGAGTTATCAGGGGTATGAAGAGTGGAACTAGGGGTTCCATTGTGAACTAAAACAATGATAACTAACCTGAACAACAGTATACAAGGCATATTGACAAACTCCCAGAATTCCATTCAGCGCCTCAGCCGTTTATAGGATGATGCTACCTACTGAGACGAGAGGAAATAGCGGGCGTCACAGATCACAGATCAATATATAAAGAGCATTTAATGAAGTGTTATACAGTAATACATGGGATCACAGGATACTTAGCATACTGCACAAGCAGACAAACTGTTTCAAATTTTGAAAGAACCTATCTTTACAGCATTGACTGTTTTTTAACTTTAGCAGTTGAACGGGTTTGTTCGTCAGTGTAACTGAAAAGTGTAGCCTTCTTGTGTGTGTTCGCATATGCTTAGATTACGAAGAGTTAAGAACTACAGTAACTAAGGCCCTTATGCAATCAAACTGTAATCAGGACTCATTGACAAATAAAGTTATCTTTCACAAAAAAGGAAATAAAACACAAGAGGACGTTGTTTTCGACTAGAAAACCCACATACCAGGTGGGGCCCTAAGTGTAAACAAACTGTGAATATAATATTCAACCACTGTCAGTGGGTTATCTGTCAAGGTCACCAGCTCCATCTATCTCCCTGTATTCTACAGATATCTGCCAAAAGGGAAAAAACTGAGACTGAGAAAGAAGAATCTGAGGCCTGATTTAGAACGTCTCCCTGTGCATACCTTGTGTCTCTGGGAACTAGGTCTGCAATACAGAAAGCGGACCTTTAGTTTATGGGGCCCCCTTTGGGTCATCACTGTAGTGAAATATAGGAGATGGGGGCTATTGTGTTGTGGCTGACGGTTTTCAAATTTAGAGGAACTTAAGTTGTCTTGTTTGTGAATTGACATGGAGCTTCGCTTTAATAAAGAGGCCACGTGTATTATTGTGTTAGTGGATAAAGAGGCTTAGCTTTAGGGGCCTTGTGTTTTCAGACTGACAGAGGTGGATAGTTTATGGCTTTGTTATGGTAGTGGAGTAGAGAGGGG
The DNA here is from genome assembly GCF_002021735.2 of Oncorhynchus kisutch. Lineage (NCBI taxonomy): Eukaryota > Metazoa > Chordata > Actinopteri > Salmoniformes > Salmonidae > Oncorhynchus > Oncorhynchus kisutch. The sequence goes on from NC_034187.2 coordinate 8,123,608, forward strand.
CTTATCTTTACTGCTAGAGAGAGAGATATATATATATATTAGGAGAGAGCGAGAGAGAGAGAGAGAGCGAGAGAGAGAGAGCGAGAGAGAGCGAGAGAGAGCGAGAGAGAGCGAGAGAGAGAGAGAGAGAGAGAGAGAGAGACAGAGAGAGACAGAGAGAGATTCCATGCTTTGCCGAACGTTCCCAATGTTGTAGAAGCTGTGTTTATTACGCTCTTGTCTGGGACAATATTGGCAATCCAGAGTTCCAATGTGGCAATTGTTTGCTAGCAGAGGACTATTTGCATTCTACAAATTATTTGTAATTATGTTCAGGTCCCCCGGCCACCGCTCAAGAACAAATCGGCCCCCGGATGAATCTAGTTGATGATCCCTGATGTAGAGTATCAATGCTGTTAGGTGTACAGTATCACTGCTGGGTAGAGGTAGATGTACAGTATCACTGCTGGGTAGAGGTAGATGTACAGTATCACTGCTGGGTAGAGTTAGATGTACAGTATCACTGCTGGGTAGAGTTAGATGTACAGTATCACTGCTGGGTAGAGTTAGATGTACAGTATCACTGCTGGGTAGAGTTAGATGTACAGTATCACTGCTGGGTAGAGTTAGATGTACAGTATCACTGCTGGGTAGAGGTAGATGTACAGTATCACTGCTGGGTAGAGTTAGATGTACAGTATCACTGCTGGGTAGAGTTAGATGTACAGTATCACTGCTGGGTAGAGTTAGATGTACAGTATCACTGCTGGGTAGAGTTAGATGTACAGTATCACTGCTGGGTAGAGTTAGATGTACAGTATCACTGCTGGGTAGAGTTAGGTGTACAGTATCACTGCTGGGTAGAGTTAGATGTACAGTATCACAGCTGGGTAGAGTTAGATGTACAGTATCACTGCTGGGTAGAGGTAGATGTACAGTATCACTGCTGGGTAGAGTTAGATGTACAGTATCACTGCTGGGTAGAGTTAGATGTACAGTATCACTGCTGGGTAGAGGTAGATGTACAGTATCACTGCTGGGTAGAGTTAGATGTACAGTATCACTGCTGGGTAGAGTTAGATGTACAGTATCACTGCTGGGTAGAGGTAGATGTACAGTATCACTGCTGGGTAGAGGTAGATGTACAGTATCACTGCTGGGTAGAGTTAGATGTACAGTATCACTGCTGGGTAGAGGTAGATGTACAGTATCACTGCTGTATATAGCTAGAGGACTCCTGATATATTTTTTGCCTTGATCTGTTGCTGTTGAATAGTGTATTTTTGCGAGTTAGGGCCATCTACCTTAAGTGCTGCATGCTTCCCAATAGCTGACTGCTATTAACTTGCAGATTATTGTTGAAACATCTACCAGGATTATGGGGGTAATTTGTGACTGTCGTTGTTTTGGTAATCAGCGGCTGTATTGAAATGGGAGTGGTTTCTCCTCTCCTAGACAATCAGCAATTAGTAACGGGAGGTGTGCTCTTCACCTTTGCAAGCCAATTAGCAATTAGTATTAGTACTTCAGTCTCCCCTGGTTTTTCAGTGGCATTCGTGTCAGCGGCGGTTTTGATGCAACACTAAGATCATTTGATATTTTTGGTATTTTGTTAGGATCCCCATTAGCTGTTGCGAATGCAGCAGTTAGTCTTCCTCGGGTCCACACAAAACATGACACATCACATAATACACAACAATAATAGACAAGAACAGAACTACATTAACTCTACATCAACCACACCATCCCCGAAACAAAGACGGTTCTCTCAAGATGTTCCACAAAGTTTAAATTGAGGAAGAAAAGAGAGGAAGGCTCCACACCACTCTCTATCTTAAGTGTTTTACCTAGTTATATTCAAATTAACTTATTGTGCTCTTTTGTAACTTTGGCAACTAAGTGTTTTCTATCCCAGTTTGTTCCTCTCCCTGTAGGCTTTACAGACGCTCCTAACCCCTTGGCTGCAACACTTCCAATTTAGTGTACCATGCACTCACAACTCATGTGGAATTACTGGTCTCTGGCAGCGTTTGGAACTGCCGATCTGCGGTCAAGAACACAGAGTTCATCTCAGGGTATGCTGCCCTTCAGTCCCTTAACTTGTTGGCCCTGACCGAGAGAGACATGATCACCGCAGAGACCACTGCTACTCCAGCTGCTCCTTCTCTTCTTCCTGCTACATTTCCTCTCATAGTCCGAGGGCATCTGGATGTCACGGTAGCACAGCGCTATTCATTTCTCCAACGTGGAGGTTTTCTCTTTTCTCCATCTCTCACCTGTCCATCTCTCACCTGTCCATCTCTCACCTGTCCATCTCTCACCTGTCCATCTCCCTCCTGTCCATCTCCCTCCTGTCCATCTCCTCACTTGAATTCAATGCTATAACTGTCACTTGTCCACTCAAGCTTACCTTGTTGACATCTATTGACAACCAGGTACCCTTAGAGAGTTCCTCAATGAGCTTGACTCCTTGATAAGCTAATTTCCTGACGATGGCTCACCTTTCTTCATATTTGCGACTTCAACCTCCCGAAGTCCTATTAGATTAATATATTTTCAACTCTTTTGACCTCATCCTTTCCCAGTCTCCTACCACTCACAAGGCAGGCAATACGCTTGACCTCATCCTTTCCCAGTCTCCTACCACTCACAAGGCAGGCAATACGCTTGACCTTATCCTTTCCCAGTCTCCTACCACTCACAAGGCAGGCAATATGCTTGACCTCATCCTTTCCCAGTCTCCTACCACTCACAAGGCAGGCAATACGCTTGACCTTATCCTTTCCCAGTCTCCTACCACTCACAAGGCAGGCAATATACTTGACCTCACCCTTTCCCAGTCTCCTACCACTCACAAGGCAGGCAATACACTTGACCTCATCTTAACTAGAGGCTATTCGCAAACTAATCTCACTGCAACCCGCCTCCAGGTCTCTCTTCACTACTTTGTTTCCTCTTCTTTCTCCCTTACCTTCAAACCTAGCCACTCAGTCCCTACCCAGATCTTAAACTTCTGGAGGACCTATCATCCTTCCACTCCCTCCTTGTTATGGCTTTCTTCTATATCCTCCTCTGACGAAGAGGTAGAACAAGGATCGGACCAAAATGCAGCATGTTGATTCATATTTAATCAAACAAAGAAACACGAACTTACACGAACACTACAAAAAACAATAAACGAAACCGAAACAGCCTATCTGGTGCAAACTAACCGAGAGTACACATAGGACACTAAGGACAATCACCCACCACAAACTCAAAGAATATGGCTGCCTAAATATGGTTCCTAATCAGAGACAACGATAAACACCTGCCTCTAATTGAGAACCACTCCAGACAGCCATAGACTTTGCTAGATAACCCTACTAGCAACAATCCCAATACCACCACCAAAACCCCAAGACAAACACACCACAATTACAAAAACCCCATGCCACACCCTGGCCTGACCAAATACATAAAGATAAACACAAAATACTTTGACCAGGGCGTGACACTCCTCTTTACCTTCTCATCCTCTGTATAAACTGCTTAAGCCACTTTCTATCACTCTACATTTCAAGCTTCTGCCTCTAACACTAGGAAATTATTTTCCACCTTCTCCTCACTCTTTAATCCTCCACCCCCTCCCCTTCCCTTCTCCCTCTCTGCAGACAACTTTTTCAACTACTTTGAAAAGAAGGTTGATGACATCAGCTCCTTATACACTCAGCCGATTGAGGCCTCTGGTCCCACTCACACAGAACTACTGCTCTCTCCAGATGAAATCCTGCGGCTAGTGAGGGCTGACATGCCTGACCCCCAAACACAGCGAGCCAGACTATAGTCAAGCGAGAATACCGAAGGGAACTTGTACAACGCTCGCAATAGCACTAGCTAAAGGAAAGTGCTTATTTCCAGTGTGTGCGTAAGTTTTTATATTGTGATCAGTAAAGCCCCTCATTGTGCTTCTTGTGTTTCACCGCCAGCTGCTGTCAGGAGACACCGAATCGATGCCAAAACCTGTGTCAACACCTACTACCAACTAGCCAGCTAGCTAGCTAGGTTCCAATGGAGCTCACTTCCCCTGGAATGGCTAATGAACATTTCCAGTACTGTGGAATCTGTGTTCGCTACGCTCTTGTCCGGGACAATATTGACAATCAGGAGTTTCAGTGCGGTAATTGTTTGCTAGTGGAGGACTACAGGAATGAGGTGGCTATTCTGAGCAAACAAATCTAAAATATGTGCAAAAGTATGGGGAAAACGCAAATTGGAACTTTCTCGTTCTCAACTCCTATGGCAGGATGCAGCTCGGGCCTAATGCATGTTTTCCTGCTGGACCCCAGGAAGAGTAGCTGCTGCCTTGGCATAATAAGAGTAGCTGCCTTGACCCCATCCCCTGCCCCCTTCTCCAGATCATCTCTGTAGACCTTCTCCCATTCCTCACTTCCCTAATCAACTCATACCTGACCACTGGCTGCATTCCCTCTGACTTTGAAATGTCACTCCCCACCTCAAAAACCTACACTCAAACCTACACTCAAACCTACACTCAAATCCTGTAACGTCAAAAACTACAGACCGTTATGCCTTCTTTATTTTCTTTCAAAAACAGTCTCTGATTAACTCTCTTGCTCCCTCTCTCAGAGCCCCTACTGAGTCTCTGTGTCACGGAGGCTCTCTGCACTACTAAAGCTACATCTCTATCCTCTGTTCTAGACCTATCCACTGCCTTCGACACCATGAATCATCAGATTCTCATCTTCATCCCCTCAGGGCTGAACATCTCAGGCTCAGTACACTCTTGAATTGCATCCTACCTACCGTTTCTACCTGGTGATGTGGAGAGGATCTGTGTCTGCATCACGAATTCTCATGACTGGTGTCCCCCAGGGCTCGGTACTAGTCCCTCTCCACTTCTCTCTATACACCAAGTCACTCGGCTCTGTTATATCCTCACAGGGTCTCTCCTATCACTGTTATGTGGATGACACTCAACTTCTTTTCTCTTCTCCCCCCTTTCTGACACCCAGGTGACAACATGCATCTCTGCTTGCCTGGCAGATATCTCAGCTTGGATGTCGGCGCTCCACCTCAAGCTCAACCTCGACAAGATGGAGCTGCTCTTCCTCCCATGGAAGGTCTGCCCACTCAAAGACCTCTCCATCACGGTTGACTAAATTACTTGGTGTTACCTTAGATTGTAAACTGTCATGGTCAAAACATATAGACTCAATGGTTGTAAAGATGGGGAGAGGTCTGTACGTAATAAAGAGATGCTCTGCTTTTTCTGCAGGCTCTAGTTTTGTCTAATCTTGATTATTTTCCAGTCGGGTGGTCCAGTGCTGCAAGGAAAGACCTAGTTAAGCTACCGCTGGCCCTGAACAGAGAGGCAAGTCTTGCTCTCCATTGAAATCAGAAGGCTGACATAAATACTATCCATTCCAGTCTCTCTTGTCTAAGAATTGAGGAGAGACTGACTGCATCACTTCTTCTTTTTATAATAAACATTAATACGTTGAAAATTCCACATTGATTGCATAGTCAACTTACTACACACAGCTCTGATACACACACTTACCCCACCATACATGGCAGCAGGGGTCTTTTCAGTCCCCAAATCCAGAACAAATTCAAGAAAGCGTACAGTATTATATAGCGCCATTATGGCATTATGGCACGGAACTCAGTTCGATCTCATATTGCTCAAATAAACCACAAACCTGGTTTCAAAAACGGATAAAGCAACACCTCACGGCACAACGCCCTCTCCCCTATTTGACCTAGATAGTTTGTGTGTATGCATTGACATGCAGAATGTGTGCCTTTAAAAAATAAAAAAGAATATCTGAAACCCTACCTCTTCAAAGAGTATCTTAAATAATCCCACAGCACCCCCCCCAACCCCCCCCCCCAAAATGCCTTTGGTGAACTAACACTCATGCTTTACTTTTTCTCCCCCTCACTAGCTCTGGCTTTTCTGCTATATTGAGGGAAAAGGTACTTACTATGACTGTGGTATGTGGTTGTCCCACCTATCTATCCCCTTGTGTTGTCTTAAGGGTAAAAAATGACAAGCCACTACGTTTAACAGCAGAGAAAACCCCCTAAATGACTTTTCCTAGTGATGGCTGAGATCAGTGATCGTGAGGACAGGAAGCCAGCCATCATCCTGGACTACAACCATAACAAAGGAGGAGTGGACAACCTGTACAAGGTGATTGGAACATACAGCTGCAGGAGAATGACCTTCTGGCCCTTGGTCATCTTCCATAACATCATTGATGTGTCCTCATTCAATGTCTTCGTGATATGGAAAAAGATCAACCCTACCTGGATGCCTGATAAGCCGAACAAGAGGAGGGTGTTTCTGGAGCAGCTGGGAAAGGCACTTGTAACCCCACACATTCAAAGAAGGGAGCACCTCCCCCGCACAGCAGCCTCTACAGCGCTTGTGAAAGCTGTTCAGGGGGCTGAATCTTGTCTTGGTCCACCTGAGGCTGCAGCTGGGGCAGGCAAGAGGAGGAGATGCAAATTCTGCCCACCAAAGAAGGACTGTAAAACAAATACTATGTGCTGCACATGTGAGAAATACATCTGCAAAGTCCATGTACACACACTTGCAAACTGTCCTACTATTCATGATTAAATACCTCATAAACTCTACAAATATAAACTAATTGACTGTGATGGATGACTAAACGTGATAAGTTAATATAGTTGGTCAATCATCATGATTATCCAAAACTTTACAGGTATGCTACAGAGAGCAAACAAACCTGCTAGATTTTGAAGAGCACAGATCCCCAGCCATACGTATGGCAATGTTGGTAGTCTCAGATCAAATCAAATCAAATCAAATGTATTTGTCACATACACATGGTTAGCAGATGTTAATGCGAGTGTAGCGAAATGCTTGTGCTTCTAGTTCCGACAATGCAGTAATAACGAACAAGTAATCTAACTAACAATTCCAAAAAAAACTACTGTCTTATACACAGTGTAAGGGGATAAAGAATATGTACATAAGGATATATGAATGAGTGATGGTACAGAGCAGCATAGGCAAGATACAGTAGATGATATCGAGTACAGTATATACATATGAGATGAGTATGTAAACCAAGTGGCATAGTTAAAGTGGCTAGTGATACATGTATTACATAAGGATGCAGTCGATGATATAGAGTACAGTATCTACGTATGCATATGAGATGAATAATGTAGGGTAAGTAACATTATATAAGGTAGCATTGTTTAAAGTGGCTAGTGATATATTTACATCATTTCCCATCAATTCCCATGATTAAAGTGGCTGGAGTAGAGTCAGTGGCATTGACAGTGTGTTGGCAGTAGCCACTCAATGTTAGTGGTGGCTGTTTAACAGTCTGATGGCCTTGAGATAGAAGCTGTTTTTCAGTCTCTCGGTCCCAGCTTTGATGCACCTGTACTGACCTCGCCTTCTGGATGACAGCGGGGTGAACAGGCAGTGGCTCGGGTGGTTGATGTCCTTGATGATCTTTATGGCCTTCCTGTAGCATCGGGTGGTGTAGGTGTCCTGGAGGGCAGGTAGTTTGCCCCCGGTGATGCGTTGTGCAGACCTCACTACCCTCTGGAGAGCCTTACGGTTGAGGGCGGTGCAGTTGCCATACCAGGCGGTGATACAGCCCGCCAGGATGCTCTCGATTGTGCATCTGTAGAAGTTTGTGAGTGCTTTTGGTGACAAGCCGAATTTCTTCAGCCTCCTGAGGTTGAAGAGGCGCTGCTGCGCCTTCTTCACGATGCTGTCTGTGTGAGTGGACCAATTCAGTTTGTCTGTGATGTGTATGCCGAGGAACTTAAAACTTGCTACCCTCTCCACTACTGTTCCATCGATGTGGATGGGGGGGTGTTCCCTCTGCTGTTTCCTGAAGTCCACAATCATCTCCTTAGTTTTGTTGACGTTGAGTGTGAGGTTATTTTCCTGACACCACACTCCGAGGGCCCTCACCTCCTCCCTGTAGGCCGTCTCGTCGTTGTTGGTAATCAAGCCTACCACTGTTGTGTCGTCCGCAAACTTGATGATTGAGTTGGAGGCGTGCGTGGCCACGCAGTCGTGGGTGAACAGGGAGTACAGGAGAGGGCTCAGAACGCACCCTTGTGGGGCCCCAGTGTTGAGGATCAGCGGGGAGGAGATGTTGTTGCCTACCCTCACCACCTGGGGGCGGCCCGTCAGGAAGTCCAGTACCCAGTTGCACAGGGCGGGGTCGAGACCCAGGGTCTCGAGCTTGATGACGAGCTTGGAGGGTACTATGGTGTTGAATGCCGAGCTGTAGTCGATGAACAGCATTCTCACATAGGTATTCCTCTTGTCCAGATGGGTTAGGGCAGTGTGCAGTGTGGTTGAGATTGCATCGTCTGTGGACCTATTTGGGCGGTAAGCAAATTGGAGTGGGTCAAGGGTGTCAGGTAGGGTGGAGGTGATATGGTCCTTGACTAGTCTCTCAAAGCACTTCATGATGACGGATGTGAGTGCTACGGGGCGGTAGTCGTTTAGCTCAGTTACCTTAGCTTTCTTGGGAACAGGAACAATGGTGGCCCTCTTGAAGCATGTGGGAACAGCAGACTGGTATAGGGATTGGTTGAATATGTCCGTAAACACACCGGCCAGCTGGTCTGCGCATGCTCTGAGGGCGCGGCTGGGGATGCCATCTGGGCCTGCAGCCTTGCGAGGGTTAACACGTTTAAATGTCTTACTCACTTCGGCTGCAGTGAAGGAGAGACCGCATGTTTTCGTTGCAGGCCGTGTCAGTGGCACTGTATTGTCCTCAAAGCGGGCAAAAAAGTTGTTTAGTCTGCCTGGGAGCAAGACATCCTGGTCCGTGACTGGGCTGGGTTTCTTCCTGTAGTCCGTGATTGACTGTAGACCCTGCCACATGCCTCTTGTGTCTGAGCCGTTGAATTGAGATTCTACTTTGTCTCTGTACTGGCGCTTAGCTTGTTTGATAGCCTTGCGGAGGGAATAGCTGCACTGTTTGTATTCAGTCATGTTACCAGACACCTTGCCCTGATTAAAAGCAGTGGTTCGCGCCTTCAGTTCCACACGAATGCTGCCATCAATCCACGGTTTCTGGTTGGGGAATGTTTTAATCGTTGCTATGGGAACGACATCTTCAACGCACGTTCTAATGAACTCGCACACCGAATCAGCGTATTCGTCAATGTTGTTGGCTGACGCAATACGAAACATCTCCCAGTCCACGTGATGGAAGCAGTCTTGGAGTGTGGAGTCAGCTTGGTCGGACCAGCATTGGACAGACCTCAGCGTGGGAGCTTCTTGTTTTAGTTTCTGTCTGTAGGCAGGGATCAACAAAATGGAGTCGTGGTCAGCTTTTCCGAAAGGGGGGCGGGGCAGGGCCTTATATGCGTCGCGGAAGTTAGAGTAACAATGATCCAGGGTCTTTCCACCCCTGGTTGCGCAATCGATATGCTGATAAAATTTAGGGAGTCTTGTTTTCAGATTAGCCTTGTTAAAATCCCCAGCTACAATGAATGCAGCCTCCGGATAAATCGTTTCCAGTTTGCAGAGAGTTAAATAAAGTTAGTTCAGAGCCATCGATGTGTCTGCTTGGGGGGGGATATATACGGCTGTGATTATAATCGAAGAGAATTCTCTTGGTAGATAATGCGGTCTACATTTGATTGTGAGGAATTCTAAATCAGGTGAACAGAAGGATTTGAGTTCCTGTATGTTTCTTTCATCACACCATGTCACGTTGGCCATAAGGCATACGCCCCCGCCCCTCTTCTTACCAGAAAGATGTTCGTTTCTGTCCGCGCGATGCGTGGAGAAACCCGCTGGCTGCACCGCTTCGGATTGCGTCTCACCAGTGAGCCACGTTTCCGTGAAACAGAGAACGTTACAGTCTCTGATGTCCCTCTGGAATGCTACCCTTGCTCGGATTTCATCAACCTTGTTGTCAAGAGACTGGACATTGGCAAGAAGAATGCTAGGGAGTGGTGCACGATGTGCCCGTCTCCGGAGTCTGACCAGAAGACCGCTTCGTTTCCCTCTTTTTCTGAGTCGTTTTTTGGGTCGCTGCATGGGAACCATCCCGTGGCGCTGATTGTAAGGCAGAACACAGGATCCGCATCGCGAAAAACATATTCTTGGTCGTACTGGTGGTGAGTTGACGCTGATCTTATATTCAGTAGTTCTTCTCGGCTGTATGTGATGAAACCTAAGATGACCTGGGGTACTAGTGTAAGAAATAACACGTAAAAAAACAAAAAACTGCATAGTTTCCTAGGAACGCGAAGCGAGGCGGCCATCTCTGTCGGCGCCGGGAGTTCGAAGACGTGATGAGACTCATTGAAGAGCATTTTAATTTTTTTTTATTTTTATTTCAGTCAAGTGACTAAAAAGTATTATTTATTATTTATTATTTATTTATAATTTTATTAGAGTTGATTGATTTATGTCCTTTGTTTACGTTTTTGTTTTGTATCTATTTTCTTATTCTTATTTATTGTTGTTGTTTATACACCTTGTGGTTGGGGGCAATGGTTGAAAAAAATGGGAGAAGACTAGTATTTTGTAGTTGAATTCCTCATTGTACAGTATATAAGAATATATCACTATGTTGGCAATAAAGTTCAAGATTGTTATTGTTTCCCTTCAATAAAAGGAATTCAAAAGTAATTTCTGCACATTTCTGCTACAAAAAGAGTTAAGATGACTGCACTAACTGTAAGTTGCTCTGGATAAGTGAGTCTGCTAAATAACTAAAACATAAATATAAAATGTACTCTAAGCAGAGTGGGTCTGTTAGGGGGAAAACTATTCAACAAGATGTGTTTGTCATTATCTTATAGAACTGCAGTACATCACGTCTCCTAGACTTCAGTCTCTCTATGTGACTGCAGTACATTACGTCTCCTAGACTTCAGTCTCTCTCTCTCTCTCTCTCTCTCTCTCTCTCTCTCTCTCTCTGTGTGAGGGAGTAGTGGGTGAGAAGTCAACCAAAGCATTATTAAACAACACACACACACACTCACACACGCACACACACAGCACAGAGAGAGAGAAAGAGAGAGAGAGAGAGAGAGAGCTTGCATGTTACTGAGGTGACCTTTTCTGCTGACGTCCTGCCAGGTCTCTCTTGGAAATGAGGTTGAAACTTCAGTACATATCCTGGTAAAAAAAAAGAAGTAAAAAATATAGTCAACTCCACTTTGTCTTCTGGGGGGGGATGTGATGCATGCTGCTTAAATACTATCTTTATGTAAACACATTTAGATTCATGCTGTCAACCTATGATCTCAGTGGGACATGCACCCAGTATAGAAAGTCTTTCTCTGAACATGGGAACTCTTTAGTCTTTCAGCAGGGAAAAGTAGGACACGTGTGCATGGAACAAACGAAAGAGTTATGATATAAACTCCAATAATCCCCCCCCCCCACACACACACCACACACACACCACAGACACACACACACACACACACACACATTTTAATACTTTATGTGGAGCCACGGTGAAATCTTACAAACACAAAGTAGAGAATTAAACATCAATATTACTCAATCATCACATAACCGTTTCACTGAGAGAACCCATAGAACTCAAATGTGTGACATCATGGCCTTGGTCACAGTGTGTTGACAGGGCATGACAGAGTCAAGCTGCTGCAGTGAAGGATGTGTTGTGTTCCCTTCTATTGATAGCCCCTTCTCCTCAGACAGGACGAGGCTTTGACCTGGGAGCCCTGAGTTACACCGCAGTACAGGCCTGAGAGGACATAGGTCCTTGTGTGTGTGTGTGTGTGTGTGTGTGTGTGTGTGTGTGTGTGTGTGTGTGTGTGTGTGTGTGTGTGTGTGTGTGTGTGTGCTCGTATGCGTGTGCCTGCCTGCCTGTGTGCATGTGTGTGTGTGTATATATGATGTGTATGTCTGTGGTGTATGTAGGCCATAAAGGAAACTGGGCATCACCACTCCACTGTTTGCCAGAATCTAAAATGTATCAACCCCTACAGAAATAAAATGTATTCTAATCCACATATGAATTAGCCCCAATCAGCATACCGATAGCATGTATCCTACCCATAGCATGTATCCTACCCATAGCTTGAATCCTAACTATAGCATGTATCCTACCCATAGCATGTAGCCTACCTATAGCATGTATCCTACCCATAGCATGTATCCTACCCATAGCATGTATCCTACCCATAGCATGTATACTACCGATAGGATATGGAGAAAATGTCTTCCAAATGTAACAGTACTAACTTTAGACCGTCCCCTCGCCCATACCCGGGCGCGAACCAGGGACCCTCTGCACACATCAACAACAGTCACCCACGAAGCATCGTTACCCATCGCTCCACAAAAGCCGTGGCCCTTGCAGAGCAAGGTGAACCACTACTTCAAGGTCTCAGAGCAAGTGACGTCACCGATTGAAACGCTATTTAGCGCGAACCACCGCTAACTAAGCTAGCTGTTTCACATCCGTTACACAAACAACATGGTCAGGCCTAGTCTTTTAGTCAGTTACACACCCTTGTTTTTTTTACTTTATTCAATGGTCATTGTGTCAAAAGCCTTGACATAGTGTGAAATACCAGGTGGTAAAAGAACTCAAGCTAGCGTATTGTTGCACTAAACAACCAATAAACGGTTTTGAAGCAAACGAGGCTCTTCGCATCTAACCGCTAAGATGCACGTCTCAGGGTCGATTACAATAACAGTGTTGTAATGCTCAAAGTGAGCAGTAAACTGATAAGACTCAAAAAAAGGCAGGCCAGCAGTAAAATCGGACTTTTATAGGGGCAGCTAGTGATGCAGAATATACTGGAGCCATTACCTCACCTGCTATATTTAAAAGTATAAAATCCCCAGAGACCCTTCTCTGTCAGACTGATGCTTCGGAGGAGAATTTGGTATGAAGCATTTCAGGTAAATGGGTTTTACATGGTGTTGGTATTACAGTAAATGAGTTTTACATGGTCTTGGTATTACAGTAAATTGGTTTTACATGATGTTGGTATTACAGTAAATTGGTTTTACATGGTGTTGGTATTACAGTAAATAAGGTTTTGCATGGTCTTGCATGTTTGAAATACAGCAGTGCACTTGTACCAGAAATTTGTGGCGAGCAGACATCACATTGCTGCTGAGATTCTTGAAAAGACTGACTTGGAGCTTATTTAAGGGAAGTGAAATTATAGGTTCCAGACACTGAGTTAAAATAATCTCCAAAATCTCCAAGGACCCAAGACAAAAAACACACAGAAAGTTTTTTTTTCCACCATAGCCCATATTGTGTCCATCTGCCAGTATGTGTGTGTCTTTTCCTGTGTGTGTGTGTGTTCATCTGTGCATACAACAGTCCTGCCATAACATACATATTTAACCAATTACTTGAATTCGAGCTATGGAGAGTGGCTGTGTGGGGAGGTGAGCTACATAGCCGCAAGGGGGGAGGGAAGCTACATAGCCACGGGGGAGGCGAGCTACATAGCCGCAAGGTGGGAGGTGAGCTCTATAGCTACGGGGGGAGGTGAGCTCTATAGCTACGGGGGGAGGTGAGCTCCATAGCCGCGGGGGGAGGTGAACTACATAGCCACAAGAGGGGAGATGAACTACATAGCATCACTACTCTGGACGGTTCTGACTTAGAATATGTGGACAACTACAAATACCTAGGTGCCTGGTTAGACTGTAAACTCTCCTTCCAGACTCACATCAAACATCTCCAATCCAAAATTAAATCTAGAATCTGCTTCCTATTTCCTATCCTTCACTCATGCTGCCAAACATACCTTCGTAAAACTGACTATCTTACCGATCCTTGACTTCGGCGATGTCATTTACAAAATAGCCTCCAACACTCTACTCAACAAATTGGATGCAGTCTACCACAGTGCCATCCTTTTTGTCACCAAAGCAACATATACTACCCACCACGGCGACCCGTACGCTTGGCTGGCCCTTGCTTCATACTCGTCGCCAAACCCACTGGCTCCAGGTCATCTACAAGTCTCTGCTAGGTAAAGCCCCGCCTTATCTCAGCTCACTGGTCACCTTAGCAGCACCCACCTGCCGCACGCGCTCCAGCTGGTATACTGTATCTAACTGGTTACCCCCAAAGCCAATTCTTCCTTTGGCTGCCTTTCCTTCCAGTTCTCTGCCGCCAATGACTGGAACGAACTGCAAAAAACACTGAGGCTGGAGACTCATACCTCCCTCACTAGCTTTAAGCACCAGCTGTCAGAGCAGCTCACAGATCACTGCACCTGTACATAGCCCATCTGTAAATAGCGCATCCAACTACCTCATCCCCATACTGTATTTATTTATCTTGCTCCTTTGCACCCCAGTATCTCTACTTGCACATTCATCTTCTGCACATCTACCATTCCAGTGTTTAATTGCCATATTATAATTACTTTGCCACCATGCCCTATTTATTGCCTTACCACCCTTATCCTACCTTGCACACACTGTATATAGACTTTCTACTATATTATTGACTGTATGTTTGTTTATTCCATGTGTAACTCTGTGTTGTTGTATGTGTCAAACTGCTTTTCTTTATCTTGGCCAGGTCGCAGTTGTAAATGAGAACTTGTTCTCAACTAGCCTACCTGGTTAAATAAAGGTGAAATATTATTTATTTATTTTGTATTTTTTTATCCAAATCCAAATGTCTAAAACGACTTCCATATCTTTTCATGTTGCAATGGAGCCTCTAAAGTTGACTGATTGACTCCGGATGCAAATGATTTCAATGGCAAACTGTTACAGCCGGACATTACTTTCCTTCTTGTGTTAATGGAAGTGTTACCTGTCACCAACCAGGGCATTATAATCCCTTCATTTTGCATTACATCTCATAGGGGTTTTAAAGGTCATAAGTAAGTTGTTTTACCAGCCTGTTTTCTGCACCATCCTGAGGGCATAACATGGGAGTAGTCAGTCCTGCGTCCTCTCTCCTGCATCCTCTCTCCTCCCTCCCCTCTGGCCACCTTTTGAAAAAAGTCAAAGGTAATTGAGAAGAGGAGAGGAGAGGGAAAGTGGATGAAAATGTGCTTGTATGAAATTAGATTCCTTCTCCAATTGCGTCATCAGGCAGATGGTGTTTAGATGGTGTAGAATCCTACAGATGGTGTTTAGATGGTGTAGAATCCTACAGATGGTGTTTAGATGGTGTAGAATTCTACAGATGGTGTTTAGATGGTGTAGAATTTTACATATGGTGTTTAGATGTTGTAGAATTCTACAGATGGTGTTTAGGTGGTGTAGAATTCTACAGATTGTGTTTAGATGGTGTAGAATTCTACATATGGTGTTTAGATGTTGTAGAATTCTACATATGGTGTTTAGATGTTGTAGAATTCTACATATGGTGTTTAGATGTTGTAGAATTCTACAGGATGGTGTTTAGGTGGTGTAGAATTCTACAGATGGTGTTTAGATGGTGTAGAATTCTACAGATGGTGTTTAGATGGTGTAGAATTCTACAGATGGTGTTTAGATGGCGTAGAATTCTACAGATGGTGTTTAGATGGTGTAGAATTCTACAGATGGTGTTTAGATGGTGTAGAATTCTACAGATGGTGTTTAGATGGTGTAGAATCCCATAATTAATTAATAAAGCGATAAATAAAAATTGAGTTAGTTAAAGGATAAGTAACATATAGTTTTTAAATGTTCGCATGCTTTTCTCCTTCAAGAAAACAATAGCTGATTCGAAGGACTGTGGCAGATTTCAGGTAGGATGCACTTGTGCTTCCTCGCCAAAAGGAGGCTATCGTGGAGGGAAGGACCGTCTTCCGTTTTGCCTACTAACGAAAGGATGAAGGCAACAGGTCAGAGGACTGACTTTTTTCCTCAAATGGGAAAAGGCCAGTGAGAGGCTTGACCTGGGACACCTAACCCCTAAACTGGAAGCAGAAGTAATCACATGTCTGGTGTCTTTGAAGGTTCTGGGTTCCATACACCTGGATCACATTCAGAAGACAGAAATAGGAGAAAACGAATGTAAAAAAAATAATAATAATTCAAGTTCAAATAGTACCATTACTCTTTCAAAACATATGATCATGGGAATTTGTTTTGTTGCTGTTTCTCGTTAACAGGCGAAAATATCTGTAAAGACACACATGTTCCGCTGTATAACACAATGCCACAGGATGTCATGTATGTCGCTGAAACCCTCAACTTTTAGAGACAATCCTCTTTTCCCTCTCTCCTGCTGAACTGTGGGCTTGCTCTTGTAACAAGGACAGATTATTTTGAAACTCTCACCCACAAGCCTGAACACAAATTACACGTTGCTGCAAATGGTGGTTATCTTTGGGGTCAGCCTTTAAACCATAGCCTTGGTTTGGAGATGTATAATTTATTCATTATGAAGAGGTCATCAATCCCATATTTCCGCTCATTGATTAATGAGTATCTTTAAGACCACAGGACATTATAGATATTTTTTTAGCTTTTGTTTTTTGATGTTCTTGCTTTTATCCACTACTATTTTTTATTTTCTCATGGATTTCAGTTTGTATTGATTGCATTGAAAACACTACTATTCTCATTAATATACACTACCGTTCAAACGTTTTGGGTCACTTAGAAATGTCCTTGTTTTTGAAAGAAAAGCACATTTTGTCCATTAAAAATAACATCAAATTGATCAGAAAAACAGTGTAGACATTGTTATTGTTGTAATTGACTATTGTGGCTGGAAACGGCTGCATTTTTTACGGAATATTGACATCGGCGTACAGAGGCCCATTATCAGCAACCATCACTCCTGTGTTCCAATGGCACGTTGTGTTAGCTAATCCAAGTTTATAATTTTAAAAGGCTAATTGATCATTAGAAAACCCTTTTGCAATTATGTTAGCACAGCTGATAACTGTTGTTCTGATTTAAAGAAGCAATAAAACTGGCCTTCTTTAGACTAGTTGAGTATCTGGAGGATCAGCATTTGTGGGTTCAATTACAGGCTCAAAATGGCCAGAAATAAAGTACTTTCTTCTGAAATTCATCAGCCTATTCTTGTTCTGAGAAATTAAGGCTATTCCATGCGAGAAATTGCCAAGAAACTGAAGATCTGGAATGACACTGGGAAACAACTAAGGCCCTGGTAAACAACTAAGCAAGAGGACAGGTACATTAGAGTGTTTAGTTTGAGAAACAGACTCCTCACAAGTCCTCAACTTGCAGCTTCATTAAATAGTACCCACAAAACACCAGTCTCAACGTCAACAATGAAGAGGCGACTCTGGGATGCTGGCCTTCTATGCAGAGTTCCTCTATCCAGTGTCTGTGTTCTTTTTCCCATCTTAATCTTTTAATTTTGTTGGCTAGTCTGAGATATGGCTTTTTCTTTGCAACTCTGCCTAGAAGGTCAGCATCTCGGAGTCGCCTCTTCACTGTTGACATTGAGACTGATGTTTTGCAGGTACTATTTAATGAAGCTGCCAATTAAGGACTTGTGAAGTGTCTGTTTCACAAACTAGACACTCTAACGTACTTGTCCTCTTGCTCAATTGTGCACCGGGGCCTCCCACTCTTCTTTCTATTCTGGTTAGAGCCAGTTTGCGCTGTTCTGTGAATGAAGTAATACACAGCGCTGTATGAGAATGAGACCCTGGTCTCAATGGTGACCCTGTCCTGTCTAAATTAAAATAAGAATACTTTGAGTCCTTGGTTTGTGGGGATTAATCATTAACTGAGTTTTACTGCTACTCGGGACTTAAAAACAAAATGTCAATCAAGTACTGTCAGTACCATGGGGAAATGATTCATTCTATTTGTAGAGTTAGTACTGTAACCCACAATGGGTCCATAGATGCTGTAGAGGTAAATGGAACTGAACCAAAACACCCTCTGAAGGGCATACATACACAATCCATGTCTCGGTTGTCTCAAGGCTGAAAAACACTTTAACCTGTATTCTCTCCCTTCATCTACACTGATTTAAAAGAGAGTTAAACAGGTGTCACCAATAAGGGATCATAGCTTTCACCTGATTCACCTGGTCAGTCTATGTCATTGAAAGAGCAGGTGATCTGTTTTGTACACTCAGCTGATATACAATTCAGACTTTATTAAGCACATTTCGGGCCTGTTACAATACACAAATCATTACGGATCTGATGAATATCTACTTTGTTAGATCAGATTCAATAACAACTAGTTTTATCCTCTTCACGTAGACCATTCCCAGTCCTAGCTTGTTTGAGAAATTGGTATGTTTGAGTTTAACCATCAGATGTGTCGTAATGTTTGTTCAGATGAAATTAGAAATTATAACCAGCGTGGTATGGCTTGTTTGAGAAAGGGTGACACTTCAAACAAGGTTCCTGTCACGTGTGCTCCCTCTCCAGCCTCTAGGTCACCAGGCTGCTCGTAGGGCGCACACCTGTCACCATCGTTACGTGCACCTGCGCGTCGTCAGACTCACCCGGACTCCATCACTTCCTTGAGTACCTTCCCTATATATATATATGTCACTCCCTTTGGTTCCTTCACCCCGGCCTCATTGTTTCTGTTCCAGTTTCATGTCTGTGTGCTCTTAGTGTTTCTTGTTTTGTATTATGTTCCATTTATTTTATTAAAACACTCCCTTAACTTGCTTCCCGACTCTCAGCGCATATCGTTAGTTTCAATTTCAATTCAAATGAGAAGTTGTAATCTTTATGAACAAGGGATGAGCCTTAGTAATCTACTGCAGAACCAGTTCGGGTTTAAGTAAAACATTTGAATGAAGCTTTTTTTGTGAGTGGTTTAGTGTTTTAACATTAAGTAATGTCAGCCCCCCCCCCCAAGTAATGTCAACCCCCCCCCCCAAGTAATGTCAACCCCCCCCCCAAGTAATGTCAACCCCCCCCCCCCCCCCCAAGTAATGTCACCCCCCCCCCCCCCCCCCCAAGTAATGTCACCCCCCCCCCCCCCCCCCCCAAGTAATGTCAACCCCCCCCCCAAGTAATGTCAACCCCCCCCAAGTAATGTCAACCCCCCCCCAAGTAATGTCAACCCCCCCAAGTAATGTCAACCCCCCCAAGTAATGTCACCCCCCCCAAGTAATGTCAACCCCCCCCCCCAAGTAATGTCAACACCCCCCAAGTAATGTCAACCCCCCCCCCCCCAGTAATGTCACCCCCCCCCCCCCCCCCAAGTAATGTCAACCCCCCCCCCCCCAGTAATGTCAACCCCCCCCAAGTAATGTCACCCCCCCCCCCCCAGAAAAAAAAAGTAATGTCAACCCCCCCTCCCAAACTCATATTCATCACATAAATAGGTATGTTTAAACAACGTGCCTGGCTGCTATACATTGTCGATCTTTCAGTTAAACAATGGGGATGAACCAAAAATATCCGATTTTGGCTAGGTCTACTGGAATTCTTTACACTTTTATTGTTTTCAGTCAAAACAAACACCTGGTGCAACTTTAGAGCAGGCTCAACTTGCCTGACTGTCCAGTTGACACGCCCCAGGCAATAGGGCAACCCTTAAAGTCAACCACTAAATATAGAAACTGTCTCATATCCTGTAGAATCCCCAACCAGATGTCTCATAACAGGGCATCTAGTTTGTTACCGCGGTGTCTACAGGATGGGAGAGGCAGATACACTATGTCTGTCTCTAATTAACGCCAGCCTGACGGTGCCAGAGAGAGATGTGTCCAGACATGATAGTTAGAGAACCAAACAACCAAAGATCTGAGATAGGGAACATACCCAGGCACTTGGCTTATGTCTTGGATCATGTTTACCTGGGCCATAAATACCAGCCCTAAAAATAAAAAATAAAAAGATGCTGCCTCTCCTCTGCAAAATCAAATGTAACTTCAAAACTTCGAAGGGCCAGACATTCCAATATTTTTGGGTCCAGATCCCAATGATTGGATTTGCTTCATAGGGCAGGCTCCAAGCAACAAATATATTTGGCAACTACCAGATAATATAATAATTGGATTATGAAGTAAGGTCATTTATTTGGGAGAATGTAAGGTGATCCTAAATGTGTGCTTTGGGGATAGAGTGGGTTAGAAGGTAGAGCAGAGTACAGTGGAACATATTGGCTCCAATTCACAAAGACATACCAATGGGGAATGAGTTACACATGACATCATACATCTGTGGAAGATGTATGATTATATTTCCAATCCTTTGGATCAATAGAATACATGGAAATCATTGCTGGATTTCATAGGAAGTGTGGGGCGAAAGACTGTTTTTGAAATGCTGCAGAACAATACAGATGTGTTGACATTAGATACGGATTACAATGGGCTCTGTGTTTCAACATGTATGGATTTACTGTGTATTTTGTACTGTGGGATTCAATGGAATTAGATTTGCTAACATTCTTTCTTTATAGTTCTGGCTGAAATGCAATTGAATTATATGTGTCCCTATGGTCCAATTATATGTGTGTTTCATCCTCAGAACTTCTTATAAACATGATCGTCATTCCAACTTAATCCCCACAAAAAATATATCCAACCTGCAGTTATATGTAACATGGGT
This sequence comes from Oncorhynchus kisutch, assembly GCF_002021735.2. Lineage (NCBI taxonomy): Eukaryota > Metazoa > Chordata > Actinopteri > Salmoniformes > Salmonidae > Oncorhynchus > Oncorhynchus kisutch. The sequence continues at coordinate 8,144,092 of NC_034187.2, forward strand.
AATGCCTTCCACACAGACACCAATTTACAAATACTCACCATCTGATTCAACCCCCATAATCTTGTCAGGAAAGGAAAACGGAAGAAACCAAAACCATTTATGACCTGCAATTTGACCGCTGTAGCCCGGGAGCGCCACCACTCCCATCCCTGGCCTATTAATCTGTGTGTATGGCTCTGAGCAAGAGACGAGAAGAGACGAGAAAAGAAGATAGGAGGTTAGAGAAGAGAGCTGGAGCCATATCAGCATACTGTAGGTGGCCTTCTCACCTCCTCAGATGATGCCAACGCCAGGGTGTGTTGTTGACACAGGAGGACAAAGGACAAGGTCAGGGTGTGTTGTTGACACAGGAGGACAAAGGACAAGGTCATGGTGTGTTGTTGACACCGGAGGACAAAGGACAAGGTCAGGGTGTGTTGTTACCCCAGGAGGACAAAGGACAAGGTCAGGGTGTGTTGTTACCCCAGGAGGACAAAGGACAAGGTCGGGGTGTGTTAACACAGGAAGACAAAGGATTGGGTGATAACAGAGGTTAAACCTTCATATGATATGAGGTAAAGGTAGACCAAAGTGGAAACAGACATAAACAGAACACAGGGTCAGCTCCATCATGTACATTACGTGCCTCATCAAAAGGAATTCTTTCAGAATAATTTGATTTTCCTCCAACAATACTCCATTGTAAAGAATCAAGGTCGGCCCAGATCCTGTGGATGATGTAAGGAATCACGCTCTTTAAGGACGAGGTGAGAGAAACAAAACAAAAAAACTCTGGGTTTTTTATTCTCTCAAAGCCAGAGGTGGAACTGCTCCTTCTCTCTCTCTCTCCTCCACTCTCTCACATAACTGCTCCTCTCTCTCTCTCCTCCACTCTCTCACATAACTGCTCCTTCTCTCTCTCTCTCCTCCACTCTCTCACATAACTGCTCCTCTCTCTCTCTCTCTCTCCTCCACTCTCTCACATAACTGCTCCTTCTCTCTCTCTCTCCTCCACTCTCTCACATAACTGCTCCTTCTCTCTCTCTCTCCTCCACTCTCTCACATAACTGCTCCTTCTCTCTCTCTCTCTCCTCCACTCTCTCACATAACTGCTCCTTCTCTCTCTCTCTCCTCCACTCTCTCACATAACTGCTCCTTCTCTCTCTCTCTCCTCCACTCTCTCACATAACTGCTCCTCTCTCTCTCTCTCCTCCACTCTCTCACATAACTGCTCCTTCTCTCTCTCTCTCCTCCACTCTCTCACATAACTGCTCCTTCTCTCTCTCTCTCCTCCACTCTCTCACATAACTGCTCTCACAATTTCTCTCTCTCTTTTGCAACCTCTCTCTCTTTCTCGCTCGCTGTCAACTCCCAGTGTTTTACTCTAGTCTTTAACTTCTACATTTTAATTTCATAAAAGTTATAGATTATACAGTGCATTCGGCAAGTATTCAGACCCCTTGACTTTTCCACATTTTGTTACGTTACAGTCTTATTCTAAAACAGATTAAATAGTTTTTTACCCTCATCAATCTACACACAATAACCCATAATGACATTTTTAGAAATGTTTGCAAATGTATGAAAAATAAAAGACAGAAATACCTTATTTATAAAAGTATTCAGATCCTTTACAATGAGACATTGAAATTGAGCTCAGGTGCATCCTGTTCCCATTGATAATCCTTAAGATGTTTCTACAACTTGATTGGAGTCCACCTGTGGTAAATTCAATTGATTGGACATGATTTGGAAATGCATACACCTGTCTATATGCCTGATGGATTACCAAGGTGTGTACTCAGAGCATGGGCAGACCAACTGGCAAGTGTCTTCACTGACATTTTCAACCTCTCCCTGGCCGAGTCTGTAATACTTCCATGTTTCAAGCAGACCACCATAGTCTCTGTGCCCAAGAATGCAAGGGTAACCTGTCTAAATGACTAAATGACCCCGTAGCACTCACGTCAGTAGCCATGAAGTGCTTTGAAAGGCTGGTTATGGCTCACATCAACACCATCATCCCAGAAACCCTAGACCCATTCCAATTCACATACTGCCCCAACAGATCCACAGATCACGCAATTCCACTCGCACTCCACACTGCCCATTCCCACCCGGACAAAAGGAACACCTACAGTGCCTTCGGAAGGTATTCAGACCGCTTTACTTTTTCCCACATTTTGTTAGGTTAAAGCCTTATTCTAAAATGTATTAACTTCTTGGATATAGGGGGCGCTCTTTTAATTTATGGATAAAAAAACTTTCCATTTTAAACAACGAAAAGATGCTCGACTATGCATATAATTGACAGCTTTGGAAAGAAAACACTCTGACGTTTCCAAAACTGCAAAGATATTGTCTGTGAGTGCCACAGAACTAATGCTACAGGTGAAACCAAGATGAAACTTCAAACAGGAAGTGAGCCAGATTTTTGAGGCGCTGTGTTCCAATGTCTCCTTATATGGCTGTGAATGCGCCAGGAACGAGCCTACACTTTCTGTCGTTTCCCCAAGGTGTCTGCAGCATTGTGATGTATTTGTAGGCATATCATTGGAAGATTGACCATAAGAGACTACATTTACCAGGTGTCTGCCTGGTGTCCTCCGTCGAAATTGGTGCGTAATCTCCAGCTGCAAGTATTTTCCCATGTGATTCAGAGGAGAAACCATTCTGCCAGGAATGACTTATCATCGAATAGATATGTGAAAAACACCTTGAGGATTGATTCTAAACAACGTTTGCCATGTTTCTGTCGATATTATGGAGTTCATTTGGAAAAAAGTTAGGCGTTTTGATGACTGAATTTTCATTTTTTTTTCTCAGCCAAACGTGATGAACAAAACGGAGCGATTTCTCCTACACAAAATAATCTTTTTGGAAAAACGGAACATTTGCTATCTAACTGAGAGTCTCCTCATTGAAAACATCTGAAGTTCTTCAAAGGTAAATGATTTTATTTTAATGCTTTTCTTGTTTTTGTGAAAATGTTGCATGCTGAATGCCAGGCTTAATGATATGCTAGCTATCAATACTCTTACACAAATGCTTGTTTTGCTATGGTTGAAAAGCATATTTTGAAAATCTGAGATAACAGTGTTGTTAACAAAAGGCTAAGCTTGAGAGCCAAGATATTTATTTCATTTCATTTGCGATTTTCATGAATAGTTAACGTTGCGTTATGCTAATGAGCTTGTGGCTATACTTAAGATCCCGGATACGGGATTGCTCGTCGCAACAGGTTAAGTACAAAAAATCGTCAGCAATCTACACATGATACCCCAAAGTGAAAAAAAGTGATTAGAAACATTTGCAAATGTATAAAAAAAAAAAAACTGAAATACCTAACGTAAGTATTCAGACCCTTTGCTATGAGACTCGAAATTGAGCTCAGGTGCATCTCATCCTTGATGTTTCTACAACTTGATTGGAGTCCACCTGTGGTAAATTCAATTGATTGGACATGATTTGGAAAGGCACACACCTGTCTATATAAGGTCCCACAGTTGACAGTGCATGTCAGAGGAAAAACCAAGCCATGAGGCCGAAGGACTTGTCGGTAGAGCTCCGAAACAGGTTTGTGTCGAGGCACCGATCTGGGGAAGGGTACCAAAGAAATTCTACAGCTTTGAAGGTCCCCAAAAACACATTGACCTCCATCATTCTTAAATAGAAGAAGCTTGGAACCACCAAGACTCTTCCGAGAGCTGTCCACCTGGCCAAACTGAGCAATCGGGGAAGAAGGGCCTTGGTTAGGGAGTTGACCAAGATCCCAATGGTCACTCTGACAGAGCTCTAAAGTTCCTATGTGGACATCGGAGAACCTTCCAGAAGTACAACCATCTCTGCAGCACTCCACCAATCAGGCCTTTATTGTAGAGGGGCCAGATGGAAGCCACTCCTCATTAAATGGTTTTGAACTCCCAGCGTTGAACTCCCAGTGTTGAACTCCCAGTGCTGAACTCCCAGTGTTGAACTCCCAGTGTTGAGCTCCCAGTGTTGAACCCTCATGTCCTTCCACCCCCCCCCCCCCCCCCTTAAGGTAGTGGTCCTAGTTAAACAGTCAGCTGGGGCTTCACTGATTGATCAAATCCTTGTGCTTATATACGTGTGCACACCAATGAGACTGAAGCAACCCCACCCCCTCATCAGGAGAAGCCAATATAAAGCAAATCCCTGGCCTCCATTTTCCCTCTCTTCCAGAGTTCATACAAGACTTAGGGTTCTAGTCCGTCTGTATCGCTGAAGTGTTACAGATTGCATTATATACATTTAAAGGTTATTTTCCGATTGAGCCAACATTCAGTATCAGTCAGAAGTTTAGACACACCGACTCATTCAAGGGTTTTTAATTATTTTTCACTATTTTCTACATTGTAGAATAATAGTGAAGACATCAAAACTATGAAATAACACATATGGAATCATGTAGTAAACAAAAAAGTGTTAAACAAATCTAAATATATTGTATATTTAAGATTCTTCAATGTAGCCACCCTTTGCCTTGATGACAGCTTTGCACACTCTTGGCATTATCTCAACCAGCTTCATGAGGTAGTCACCTGGAATGCAATTAATTTAGCAGGTGTGCCTTGTTAAAAGTTAGTTTGTGCAATTTCATTCCTTCTTAATGCGTTTGAGCCAATCAGTTGTGTTGTGACAAGGTAGGGGTGGTATACAGAAGGTAGCCCTATTTTGTTAAAAACCAAGTCCATATTATGGCAAGAACAGCTAAAATAAGCAAAGGGAAACGACAGTCCATCATTCCTTTAAGACATGAAGGTCAGTCAATCCGTAAAATTTCAAGAATTTTGAAAGTTTCTTCAGGTGCAGTCACAAAAACCATCAAGAACTATGATGAAACTGGCTCTCATGAGGACCACCACAAGAAAGGAAAGACCCAGAGTTACCTATCAAATTAAATCAAATCAAATCAAATTTTATTTGTCACATACACATGGTTAGCAGATGTTAATGCGAGTGTAGCGAAATGCTTGTGCTTCTAGTTCCGACAATGCAGTAATAACCAACAAGTAATCTAGCTAACAATTCCAAAACTACTACCTTATAGACACAAGTGTAAGGGGATAAAGAATATGTACATAAAGATATATGAATGAGTGATGGTACAGAGCGGCATAGGCAAGATACAGTAGATGGTATTGAGTACAGTACAGTGCCTTGCGAAAGTATTCGGCCCCCTTGAACTTTGCGACCTTTTGCCACATTTCAGGCTTCAAACATAAAGATATAAAACTGTATTTTTTTGTGAAGAATCAACAACAAGTGGGACACAATCATGAAGTGGAACGACATTTATTGGATATTTCAAACTTTTTTAACAAATCAAAAACTGAAAAATTGGGCGTGCAAAATTATTCAGCCCCTTTACTTTCAGTGCAGCAAACTCTCTCCAGAAGTTCAGTGAGAATCTCTGAATGATCCAATGTTGACCTAAATGACTAATGATGATAAATACAATCCACCTGTGTGTAATCAAGTCTCCGTATAAATGCACCTGCACTGTGATAGTCTCAGAGGTCCGTTAAAAGCGCAGAGAGCATCATGAAGAACAAGGAACACACCAGGCAGGTCCGAGATACTGTTGTGAAGAAGTTTAAAGCCGGATTTGGATACAAAAAGATTTCCCAAGCTTTAAACATCCCAAGGAGCACTGTGCAAGCGATAATATTGAAATGGAAGGAGTATCAGACCACTGCAAATCTACCAAGACCTGGCCGTCCCTCTAAACTTTCAGCTCATACAAGGAGAAGACTGATCAGAGATGCAGCCAAGAGGCCCATGATCACTCTGGATGAACTGCAGAGATCTACAGCTTAGGTGGGAGACTCTGTCCATAGGACAACAATCAGTCGTATATTGCACAAATCTGGCCTTTATGGAAGAGTGGCAAGAAGAAAGCCATTTCTTAAAGATATCCATAAAAAGTGTTGTTTAAAGTTTGCCACAAGCCACCTGGGAGACACACCAAACATGTGGAAGAAGGTGCTCTGGTCAGATGAAACCAAAATTGAGGTTTTGGCAACAATGCAAAACGTTATGTTTGGCGTAAAAGCAACACAGCCCATCACCCTGAACACACCATCCCCACTGTCAAACATGGTGGTGGCAGCATCATGGTTTGGGCCTGCTTTTCTTCAGCAGGGACAGGGAAGATGGTTAAAATTGATGGGAAGATGGATGGAGACAAATACAGGACCATTCTGGAAGAAAACCTGATGGAGTCTGCAAAAGACCTGAGACTGGGACGGAGATTTGTCTTCCAACAAGACAATGATCCAAAACATAAAGCAAAATCTACAATGGAATGGTTCAAAAATAAACATATCCAGGTGTTAGAATGGCCAAGTCAAAGTCCAGACCTGAATCCAATCGAGAATCTGTGGAAAGAACTGAAAACTGCTGTTCACAAATGCTCTCCATCCAACCTCACTGAGCTCGAGCTGTTTTGCAAGGAGGAATGGGAAAAAATTTCAGTCTCTCGATGTGCAAAACTGATAGAGACATACCCCAAGCGACTTACAGCTGTAATCGCAGCAAAAGGTGGCGCTACAAAGTATTAACTTAAGGGGGCTGAATAATTTTGCACGCCCAATATTTCCGTTTTTGATTTGTTAAAAAAGTTTGAAATATCCAATAAATGTCGTTCCACTTCATGATTGTGTCCCACTTGTTGTTGATTCTTCACAAAAAAATACAGTTTTATATCTTTATGTTTGAAGCCTGAAATGTGGCAAAAGGTCGCAAAGTTCAAGGGGGCCGAATACTTTCGCAAGGCACTGTATATACATATGAGATGAGTATGTAAACAAAGTGGCATAGTTAAAGTGGCTAGTGATACATGTATTACATAAAGATGCAGTAGATGATATAGAGTACAGAGGATACGTGCATTAGAGTTAGCAGCCTCAGATTGTAGCCCAAATCAATGCTTCACGGAGTTCAATAACAGACTTCTCAACATTAACTGTTTAGAGGAGACCGCGTGAATCAGGCCTTCATGGTCGAATTGCTGCAAAGAAACGACTACTAAAGGACACCAATAAGAAGAAGATACTTGCCAAGAAACATGCAATGGGCATTAGACTAGTTGAAATCATTCAATTGGTCGGATGAGTCCAAATTTGAGATTTTTGGTTCCAACCGCCGTGTCTTTGTGAGACGCAGATTAGGTGAACGGATGATCTCAGCATGTGTGGTTCCCAACGTGAAGCATGGAGGGGGAGGTGTAATGGTGTGGGGGTGCATTGCTTGTATCAGTGATTTTTTTAGAATTCAAGGCACACTTAACCAGCATGGCTACCAAAGCATTCTGCAGCGATACACCATCTGGTTTGAGCTTGGTGGGATGATCACTGTTTTTTCAACAGGACAATGACCCAACACACCTCCAGGCTGTGTAAGGGCTATTTGACCAAGAAGGACAGTGATGGGGTGCTGCTTCAGATGACCTGGCCTCCACAATCCCCCGACCTCAACCCAATTGAGATGGTTTGGGATGAGTTGGATGAAGGAAAAGCAGCCATCAAGTGCTCAGCATATGTGGGAACTCCTTCAAGACTGTTGGAAAAGCATTCCAGGTGAAGCTGGTTGAGAGAATGCCAAGAGTGTGCAAAGCTGTCATCAAGGCAGAATCTCAAATATAAAATATGTTTAGATTTGTTTAACACTTTTTTGGTTACTACATGATTCCATATGTGTTATTTCATAGTGTTGATGTCTTCACTATTATTCTACAATGTAGAAAATAGTAAAAAACTATGAAAAACCGTTGAATGAGTAGGTGTGTCCAAACTTTTGACTGGTCCTGTACGTATATGTATGTATGTATGCAGCGTTTACCGTGAATAGTGTTGATGTCGACTCGAGGAAAATTGCCTTTAATTTTCAATTGGGCTTTAGCTGTGAACTTCCACAATACAGATTAAATGGTAGTGCCAACGAGAGAGAAACAATCATTCATGTATTTCTCCAGTTGAACAAGGAAATTCTTCCTGAGCGGATCTGAATATGGGAGGATGGGAATGGAATCTGAGGGCCATAATTAATAACCCAGTCCAGCCAAGTCCTGCCAAGCACAGTCCATTCCAGCCCATTTCAGCCAAGTCCTGCCCAGTCAGTATAGATGCAGCCCAGTCAGTATAGATGCAGCCCAGTCAGTATAGATGCAGCCCAGTCAGTATAGATGCAGCCCAGTCAGTATAGATGCAGACCTGTCAGTATAGATGCAGCCCAGTCAGTATAGATGCATCACAGTCAGTATAGATGCAGCCCAGTCAGTATAGATGCAGCACAGTCAGTATAGATGCAGCCCAGTCAGTATAGATGCAGCCCAGTCAGTATAGATGCAGCCCAGTCAGTATAGATGCAGCCCAGTCAGTATAGATGCAGCCCAGTCAGTATAGATGCAGCCCAGTCAGTATAGATGCAGCCTGGGGAAGGATTCTTTATGGCTGGTCTATTGTTGTCTACATTATCAAGTCAGATATTCCTCTTCTCCACTCCTCACTGCCCCCCCCCCTCCCCCTCAACCCTCATGGAGAGGGGTCCAGAACCCCCCCACCCACACACACACACACACACGCACACACACTCACAGCAGAGTGGAAATTCAGTCTGGTCCTCTGTCTTGCCATATTCTTGGGTAAAGCTCTTCTCCAGACACGGTTTGTCTGCCTGGGTTGACTGTTCTAAAGGTCTGGAAACATCCATGCAGACTGCAGGAACAAGCCAATGAAGATGGAAAGAGATTGTCCTTGTCGTTATAGGTTATTGGAGGACTGCGGAACTTTGTATGGATGACCGTGTTAGCACTGGGTTTCTTAAAGTGATACTAAAGGGAGATTACATGCACCTGCCGAGCTAAAATAAGATTGATTACAATGAAAAACCCACAAGAATAAACCAGTAATTTAGCTGATTTTACGGGTGATACCAGACAGCTACAACTTTCCTTGTCTAGGTTCTCTATTCCCACCCCCGAAATTAAATAGTCTGCTCAAATAGTAGGTTTAAATCTCCACTTAGTCTGCTTAATGAGTAGGTTTAAATCTCCACTTAGTCTGCTGAAAGAGTAGGTTTAAATCTGTACTTAGTCTGCTCAAAGAGTAGGTTCAAATTATACTGAGAATAATACCCTGTTGAGGGACAAAATATCTTCAAAGATTTTGACATCAAACTGGACTGAATGTTAAAGTTGCAATATGTAACTTTTGGATGACCTGACAAAATTCACATAGAAATGTGAGCTATAGATTTGTCACTCATTGATAACTAGCCTAAGAAGCGGTAGATCTGTTCTATGTGTGTTATTTCTGTGCTTCCTGTTCTTAAGTTTCTTTTTTTTGCGAAACTTAAGAACAGGAAGGTTGCTGTGGTCAGAGAGACGTCGTAAATTCCTGAGGATCTCCTCATGGGCACACAGTATAGAGAGAGTACATTTTCATAGAGAACAAAGCAATTCCTTCCACCTCACACAACTTGAGTTACGAACAAATGTCATGTTCCGGAGAAAGTATAAAAGTTCTTTGAAGAATCCAGCTACGAACTGGTCTGTTTGTAACAACTTGGGGAAGCTCATGGGAGACGGTGTGGCCACATTACCATAACGCTGTTTATATAATAGCCTCAGATATGAGGTTTACATCTAATTGTTTTATAAGATGAATGAGTGAGTATGATACAGTTTGTAAAATTGTGTAATTTGATTTCGGACTGTTTAAAATGAAGGAAAACTCAAAAAGGGGATTGGAGTTAACTAAATCAGAGGACCGCCCCTGAGCCCAGTTAAGGTCAGGCGTCCTGGGACAGCTCTTTTCTGCCTTCCGAATAAAAACCCCACTCGTGTTTTCGATCAGCAGACTGAGCTTACCTCAATTACGAGATGGCTAAAGTTTGCAGACCATGCTTTTCTCCATTAGGAGGAGACAAAGGTTGTAGACCATTGCTGAATATTTTAACCATACCACGTGGTTAAACTCTTAGACTATCGATACCGACAAAATAAGAACAAGTCTTTGATATTAATTACTAGTCTGCAACTAGGAATTCGGTATCATTGAACGTGAAGAACGACAACCGCCGAAACATCCACTCTATAACGAAACAAATGAATGTCACTCTGAACTATCCACTATAACCACGTCAGAGAGTGAGAGGGAGAGAGATGGACAATTCTACAAAAGAAACAAATTTTCACCAGCGATCAAGACGACACACTGAGCGTAAATATATATATTGATTGCAATTGTTCCCGAATGAGTGAGTGTTCATGTGCAAAGGATTAACATTTCAATTGTTATAATTATCACTCTGTAGTGACTTCTTAGTCGACCCCCACTTCCCCTCTTGTCGAACAAGCCGCCATGCCGGTTTAGCCCACTAGGGCACATTCTCCTATCATTTCATGTAACCATATTTACTGTTTGTTTATGCATTTCTGTGAATTACTTAGTTAGTAATAAATAAATGATTTAATACAATTGATATATGGATGACTCATAGTGAAGACTGGGTTCGTGCAGATAACCAACAATTTAGGACGTTTGGAATGAGACTAGCATGAGGTAAAGTAAATCATTCATTGAATTCGAAGACTAACTGATCAGATAAATTTGAAGACTAATCAGATTAATTCGAAGACTAATCAGATTAATTCGAAGACTAATTGATCTGAAAAGTTATTTTAGGAAATGATAACTTTGTAATCTGAATATTTTTCCTTGGTGCCCCGACTTCCTAGTTAATTACATTTACATGATTAATCAGTTGATCGCGTAATACTAATTACAGAGAATCTTTGAAGAAAACTATGTCTTCAGTTTAATGATAGTAAAGACACGACAGGGCTATTCTCGCCCTTGTCTCAGGATGGTAAGTTGGTGGTTGAAGATATCCCTCTAGTGGTGTGGGGGCTGTGCTTTGGCAAAGTGGGTGGGGTTATATCCAGCCTGTTTGACCCTGTCCGGGGGTATCGTCGGACGGGGCCACAGTGTCTTCCGACCCCTCCTGTCTCAGCCTCCAGTATTTACACTGCAGTAGTTTATGTGTCGGGGGGCTAGGGTCAGTCTGTTATATCTGGAGTATTTCTCCTGTCTTATCCGGTGTCCTGTGTGAATTTAAGCATGCCCTCTCTAATTCTCTCTCTTTTTCTCTCTTTCTTTTGTTCTTTCTCTCTCTCTGAGGACCTGAACCCTAGGACCATACCTGGCCTGATGACTCTTTGCTGTCCCTAGTCCACCTGGTCGTGCTGCTGCTCCAGTTTCAACTGTTCTGCCTGCGGCTATGGAACCCTGACCTGTTCACCGGACATGCTATCTGTCCCAGGCCTGCTGTTTTCAACTCTATAGAGACAGCAGGAGTGGTAGAGATACTCTGAATGATTGGCTATGAAAAGCCAACTGACATTTACTCCTGAGGTGCTGACCTGTTGCACCCTTGACAACCACTGTGATTATTATTATTTGACCCTGCTGGTCATCTATGAACATTTGAACATCTTGAACAGAATTACCCTGTATTTAGCACCATCCATCATTCCTTCAATTCTGACCAGTTTTCCAGTGCCTGCCAATTAAAAACATCCCCACAGCATGATGCTGCCACCACCATGCTTCACTGTGGTGATGCCCCTTGCTTAGTGATGTTGCAGACTTTGGGGCCTTTCAGAACAGGTGTATATTTCCTGAGATCATGTGACAGATCATGTGACACTTAGAATGCACACAGTTGGACTTTATTTAACTAATTATGTGACTTCTGAAGGTAATTGATTGCACTATATATTATCTTCTGGCTTCATAGCAAAGGGGGTGAATACAATATGCACGCACCACTTTTCCATTTTAATTGTATTTTTTTAAATAAGTATTTTTTTAAATTTCAGTTCACCAATTTGGACTATTTTGTGTATGTCTATGACATGAAGTCCAAATTAAAATCAATTTAAATTACAAGCTGAAATGCAACAAAGTAGGAAAAATGCCAAGGGGGATGAATACTTTTGCAAGGAACTGTAATCCCAGAATAACTCATAACACATCATTCCAAACATCACCTACTGTTTACGGTCCACACTGTGGTCAGTATGACCTTTTTCCCAACCCATTCCCAGCCCATTGAGTAAGACGGTGATGCGAGAGTTAATTTTGGGCCAACAACATATCGTCTCCTAAGCCCTGCACCTCATCCTCTGAGAGGATTTGACAGGTGTAATCAATCTGGTGGTAGCTCCACTTTGCCCTTTGATAGGCTAGGTGGAAGTTTCACCATTTTGCTTATACCAATCAAATCGTCTCAGATCTCCACAAGTTCATAGCTTGTAGGAGACAATTTGGGATTCGCCCAATATTCCCTTCAAACGCTCTCTCTGGTCCCTCTGTCATGGCTGCGAGAGGTGAGAGAGCATGTATAACTGTAATCAAATGATATGGAGATTGAACCCTGTCTTTACCTCTCAGAGGTCATCTTGGAGATTTCATGGCCAATAACTCAGAGGTAAAAAAAAAAAAAAATACAGTAGAAGTGAGTATTTCATGAAGTATGTTTAAAACAAAATCTAGAAAGACCTTAACTTTCTTCATTGCTGTCAAGAATCTGAGAATATAAAACCCTATTTGTGATTTTAATCTGAGAAAATTGTCCAACAACACTTTGTCCACTGCTTCTCCTCTGCACCATCTAAAGACAAGTCAAAGTGTAACCAGAGTTTAAAGCTGTTACTTTCCCTATGTGTATATATATATATATATAAACTATCTAAATATATAAACTATCTATATAAACTATGGAGAAACTCCCAGTGAAACAGCTGTGAGGAAATACCCTGGTATTAACCAACGGCTCTCTGCTGTTTGAAGTCCGAGTCCCATCTGTTTGGATAGCGCTAAGTGCTTCCTGGTTGTGATTGGGCCAAACGGGTCAGGGTGAGAAACAGCAGCCATCGAGGAAGGAAGAGGGGAAATGGATGGAGATGACTGGGGTTTTATAGGAGGGAGGGAGGGAATTACGCTTCTGGCTGAACCCTGTACCATTGTGTGGTAGATCCTATCGTCTTTTCCGGAACCTGTTTACACCGGGTGATCAGAGGAACATAAACCAGAGGATATAGAACTGCGATAGGATTCAGCACAAACATTACCAAATAGACCTGGCAGGGACTTGTTATGTTCTGTGTATCTCACCTCGTCCTTACAGAGCATGATTCCTTACATCATCCACAGGATCTGTGCCCGACCTTAAGAGTTAAACACAATGTCATGTGTTTTTTGTTTTGTTACAATGGAGTATTGTTGGAGGAAAACCTAATCTATAATTCTGAAAGAATTCCTTTTGACGAGGCACGTAATGTACATGATGGAGCTGACCCTGTGTTCTGTTTAAGTTTGTTTCCACTTTGGTCTACCTTTACCTCATATCATATGAAGGTTTAACCTCTGTTATTACCCAATCCTTTGTCCTCCTGTGTTAACACACCCCGACCTTGTCCTTTGTCCTCCTGTGTCAACAACACGCCCTGACCTTGTCCTTTGTCCTCCTGTGTTAACACACCCTGACCTTGTCCTTTGTCCTCCTGGGGTAACAACACACCCTGACCTTGTCCTTTGTCCTCCTGGGGTAACAACACACCCTGACCTTGTCCTTTGTCCTCCTGGGGTAACACACCCTGACCTTGTCCTTTGTCCTCCTGTGTTAACACACCCTGACCTTGTCCTTTGTCCTCCTGGGGTAACAACACACCCTGACCTTGTCCTTTGTCCTCCTGGGGTAACAACACACCCTGACCTTGTCCTTTGTCCTCCTGGGGTAACACACCCTGACCTTGTCCTTTGTCCTCCTGTGTTAACAACACGCCCTGACCTGGTCCTTTGTCCTCCTGTGTTAACACGCCCTGACCTTGTCCTTTGTCCTCCTGTGGTAACACGCCCTGACCTTGTCCTTTGTCCTCCTGTGTTAACACGCCCTGACCTTGTCCTTTGTCCTCCTGGGGTAACACACCCTGACCTTGTCCTTTGTCCTCCTGGGGTAACAACACACCCTGACCTTGTCCTTTGTCCTCCGGTGTCAACAACACACCCTGACCTTGTCCTTTGTCCTTCTGTGTTAACAATGAAAGGAAGGAAGGAAGGAAGGATGGAAGTAAGGATGGAAGGAAGGAAAGTAAGTAAGTAGAACATTGCAGCATCAGGATAATGGGCTCGATTCCCAGGACCACCCATACGTAAAATGTATGCACGCGTGACTGTAAGTCGCTTTGGATAAAAGCACCTGCTAAATGGTATATATTATTATACTATAGGAAGGAAGGAAAGAAGGAAGGAAGGATTTCCTGCTAGATCAGCCAGTCAGACGCATCTCCACTCTCAGAGCCTCTAAACACCTTAAACTGGTGTCACAAGGTGTTTCGGTAACACCTTTGAAGGGTACCTTTCATAAAACATTCATAAACCATGCATAATCCTTTCATAAAGAGTTATAGGTTTCTCAATCATCCAACTAGACCATGACAGAGCAACGACATGTTTAAAGGGACACTGCGAGATTCTGGCAATTGTGACATTTTTTTTACTGACCCAGAGTCGGATATCCTTTTAATAGATCTCTGCGTGCAGTATGAAGGAAGTTAGAGGTAGTTTGGCTAGTGTTTGCGCAATGACTGGGTAAGTAGAAAAACTGCTTAATTGCCAGAATCTCGCATTATTCCTTTAAGCAATGACATAAACATACAGTGAGGGGAAAAAGTATTTGATCCCCTGCTGATTTTGTACGTTTTCCCACTGACAAAGAAATGATAATGTAAAGTACCTCATCCTCCTCTTCTGAGGAGGAGTAGCGAGAAGGATCGGAGGACCAATTTGCAGCGCGGTAAATGTCCATAATGTTTATTATAATACATAAACTGAACACTACGAAATACAAAACAATAAACTTGAAATGAACGAAACAGTCCCGTGTGGTACGAACACCCACGACCCAAAAGTGAAACCCAGGCTACCTAAGTATGATTCTCAACCAGGGACAACAATTGACAGCTGCCTCTGATTGAGAACCATACTAGGCCGAACTCAAAAACCAACATAGAAAAACAAACATAGACTGCCCACCCAACTCACGCCCTGGGTGGGCGTCTGGGTGGGTGTCTGTCCGCGGTGGCGGCTCTGGCGCGGGACGTGGACCCCACTCCACCATAGTTCTTCTCCGCCTCTCTATTCGCCTCCGTGGCCTCTTAAGAGCGGCGAACTTCGCCGCCGACCTCGGACTGGGGACCCTCGCCACGGGTCTCGAATGGACGGGAGATTCCGGCAGCGCCGGACGGACGGGAGATTCCGGCAGCTCCGGAGTGAATGGCGATTCTGGCATCGCTGGCGTGACAGGCAGCTCTGGCAGCTCCTGGCTAACTGACGGCTCTGGCAGCTCCTGGCTGACTGACGGCTCTGGCAGCTCCTGGCTGACTGACGGCTCTGGCAGCTCCTGGCTGACTGACGGCTCTGGCAGCTCCTGGCTGACTGACGGCTCTGGCAGCTCCTGGCTGACTGACGGCTCTGGCAGCTCCTGGCTGACTGACGGCTCTGGCAGCTCCTGGCTGACTGACGGCTCTGGCAGCTCTTGGCTGACTGACGGCTCTGGCAGCTCCTGGCTGACTGACGGCTCAGGACAGACTGGCGGCTCTGGCGGCTCAGGACAGACTGGCGGCTCTGGCATCTCAGGACAGACAGGCGGCTCTGGCAGCTCAGGGCAGACTGGCGGCTCTGGCAGCTCAGGGCAGACTGGCGGCTCTGGCAGCTCAGGGCAGACTGGCGGCTCAGGGCAGAATGGTGGCTCTGGCAGCTCAGGACAGACGGGAGGCTCTGGCAACTCAGGACAGACGGGAGGCTCTGGCAGCTCTGGACAGACGGGAGACTGGCAGCTCAGGACAGACGGGAGACTCTGGCAGCTCAGGACAGACGGGAGACTCTGGCAGCGCTGGACAGGCGGGAGCACCTGTAGGGAGAAGACAAAGAGACAGCCTGGTGCGGGGGGCTGCCACCGGAGAGGGCTGGTACGTGGAGGTGGCACCGGACAGACCCGGACCGTGAAGGCGCACTGGAGCTCTTGAGCACCGAGCCTGCCCAACCTTACCTGGTTGAATGCTCCCCGTAGCCAAGCCAGTGCGGCGAGGTGGAACCGGGGACACCATGCATAAGGCTGGTGCCATGTACACCGGCCCGAGGAGACGCACTGGAGACCAGATGCGCTGAGCAGTCTTCATGGCACCTGGCGCGATGCCCACTCTAGCCCGGGCGATACCAGGCGCTGCAATGTACCGCACTGGGCTATGCACACGCACTGGGGACACCGTGCCCACCGCATAACACGGTGCCTGCCCGGTCCCTCTCTCTCTCCAGTAAGCATGGGAAGATGGCGCAGGTCTCCTACCTGCCTTGGCAGCATAGACTGCCCACCCAACTCATGCCCTGATTATACTAAAACAAAGATATAATAACAGAACTAAGATCAGAACGTGACAGATAAGTCTATCATTTTAATGGTAGGTTTATTTGAACAGTGATAGACAGAATAACAACAACAAAAAATCCAGAAAAACACACATCAAAAAAGTTATAAATTGATTTGCATTTTAATGAGGGAAATAAGTATTTGACCCCCTCTCAATCAGAAAGATTTCTGGCTCCCAGGTGTGTTTTATACAGGTAACAAACTGAGATTAGGAGTACACCCTTAAAGGGAGTGCTCCTAATCTCAGTTTTTTGACCGGAATAAAAGACACCTGTCCACAGAGGCAATCAATCAATCAGATTACAAACCCTCCACCATGGCCAAGACCAAAGAGCTCTCCAAGGATGTCAGGGACAAGATTGTAGACCTACACAAGGCTGGAATGGGGTACAAGACTGTCGCCAAGCAGCTTGGTGAGAAGGTGACAACAGTTGGTGCGATTATTCACAAATGGAAGAATCACAAAAGAACTGTCAATCTCCCTCGGCCTGGGGCTCCATGCAAGATCTCACCTCGTTGCAATGATCATGAGAACGGTGAGAAATCAGCCCAGAACTACACGGGAGGATCTTGTCAATGATCTCACGGCAGCTGGGACCATCGTCACCAAGAAAAAAATTGGTAACACACTACGCCGTGAAGGACTGAAATCCTGCAGCGCCGGAAAGGTCCCCCTGCTCAAGAAAGCACATATACATGCCCGTCTGAAGTTTGCCAATGAACATCGGAATGATTCAGAGGACAACTGGGTGAAAGTGTTGTGGTCAGATGAGACCAAAATGGAGCTCTTTGGCATCAACTCAACTCGCCGTGTTTGGAGGAGGAGGAATGCTGCCAATGACCCCAAGAACACCATCCCCACCGTCAAACATGGAGGTGGAAACATTATGCTTTGGGGGTGTTTTTCTGCTAAGAAGACAGGACAACTTCACTGCATCAAAGGGACGATGGACGGGGCCATGTATCGTCAAATCTTGGGTGAGAACCCCCTTCCCTTAGCCAGGGCATTGAAAATGGTGTCGTGGATGGGTATTCCAGCATGACAATGACCCAAAACACATGGCCAAGGAAACAAAGGAGTGGCTCAAGAAGAAGCACATTAAGGTCCTGGAGTGGCCTAGCCAGTCTCCAGACCTTAATCCCATAGAAAATCTGTGGAGGGAGCTGAAGGTTCAAGTTGCCAAACGTCAGCCTCAAAACCTTAATGACTTGGAGAAGATCTGCAAAGAGGAGTGGGACAAAATCCCTCCTGAGATGTGTGCAAACCTGGTGGCCAACTACAAGAACCGTCTGACCTCTGTGATTGCCAACAAGGGTTTTGCCACCAAGTACTAAGTCATGTTTTGCAGGTCAAATCAAATCAAATCAAATGTATTTATATAGCCCTTCGTACATCAGCTGATATCTCAAAGTGCTGTACAGAAACCCAGCCTAAAACCCCAAACAGCAAGCAATGCAGGTGTAGAAGCACGGTGGCTAGGAAAAACTCCCTAGAAAGGCCAATACCTAGGAAGAACCTAGAGAGGAACCAGGCTATGTGGGGTGGCCAGTCCTCTTCTGGCTGTGCCGGGTGGAGATTATAACAGAACATGGCCAAGATGTTCAAATGTTCATAAATGACCAGCATGGTCGAATAATAATAAGGCAGAACAGTTGAAACTGGAGCAGCAGCACAGTCAGGTGGAAGTTGAAACTGGAGCAGCAGCATGGCCAGGTGGACTGGGGACAGCAAGGAGTCATCATGTCAGGTAGTCCTGGGGCATGGTCCTAGGGCTCAGGTCAGTTGAAACTGGAACAGCAGCATGGCCAGGTGGACTGGGGACATCAAGGAGTCATCATGTCAGGTAGTCCTGGGGCATGGTCCTAGGGCTCAGGTCAGTTGAAACTGGAACAGCAGCATGGCCAGGTGGACTGGGGACAGCAAGGAGTCATCATGTCAGGTAGTCCTGGGGCATGGTCCTAGGGCTCAGGTCCTCCGAGAGAGAGAAAGAAAGAGAGAAGGAGAGAATTAGAGAACGCACACTTAGATTCACACAGGACACCGAATAGGACAGGAGAAGTACTCCAGATATAACAAACTGACCCCAGCCCCCCGACACATAAACTACTGTAGCATAAATACTGGAGGCTGAGACAGGAGGGGTCAGGAGACACTGTGGCCCCATCCGGTGAAATGGCAGAGCGCCAAATTCAAATGACTATAAATATTAAACTTTCATGAAATCCCAAATGCAAAACATCAAAATTAAGTTTAACTTCTTGTTAATCCAACCGCCATGTCAGATTTCAAAAAGGCTTTACGGCGAAAGCAAACCATGCGATTATCTGAGGACAGTGACCAGTACACAAATGCATAACAAATAATTTTCAACCAGGGAGTTGCGACGCGAAAGTCAGAAATAGCGATATAATATATGCCTTACCTTTGAAGATCTTCTTCTGTTGGCACTCCAAAAGGTCCCAGTTACATTACAAATGGTCCTTTTGTTCGATAAACTCCTTCTTTATATCCATAAAAACTCAGTATAGCTGGTGCGCTTCAGTCAATAATCCACTAATTTTCCCTCCTTCAAAATGCATACAAAAATTAATCCCAAACGTTACCAATAAACTTATCCAAACAAGTCAATCAATGTTTATAATCAAACCTTAGGTACCCTAATACCCAAATAAACTATATATTTAAGGCGGAGAATCGTTATTGTCTTTACCGGAGAAAAATACCAAAGAACGCACTCTCATTCACACGTTTGGAAACACTACAGCCAAAATGGGAGCCACCTAGAAAAACTACAATTTCTGGCTCATTTTTCCAAAAACCAGCCTGAAACTCTTTCTAAAGACTGTTGACATCTAGTGGAATCCCTAGGAACTGCAACCGGCTACGATTTCGCCCTATTATAAAAGTGCCAGCCACTGAAATCAGTGGTAGGATGACATTTTGGGGGGGGGGGGGTGTCCTTGGGGTTTCGCCTGCCATTTTAGTTCTGTTATACTCACAGACATTATTTTAACAGTTGAAGAAACTGTAGAGTGTTTCCAATCCAAATCTTTGGGCACGCTTTTCATCCAGATGTCAAAATACCGCCCCCTATCCCAAAGAAGTTTTAAAGGAGTTCTGTTGAAAAATAATAATAATCTGGAAACCGTTTAAATCTGTAATTTACTGCACTTCATTGTTTGCACTTATACATTCTGATAAACATTACTATGGAAGGATGAAGCCTACACATGACCCATCACCAACAAATATGTTACGAAAATATCAGTCATGGCCTTCAATCTCAGCCTGCGACAGCCAGTGTCCGACCAACACGATGCAGTATGATATCCATGTCCATGTTGTCCTAGGAGGAAAGACTTTCACCATCTACTCCTTATTTCAGACCAAGGTGGAGTAGAGGACAAGGCTGTGTGCTGTGTAAATATACCTCTGGCTTGGTGTTGTGTAAATATACCTCTGGCTTGGTGTTGTGTAAATATACCTCTGGCTTGGTGTTGTGTAAATATACCTCTGGCTTGGTGTTGTGTAAATATACCTCTGGCTTGGTGTTGTGTAAATATACCTCTGGCTTGGTGTTGTGTAAATATACCTCTGGCTTGGTGTTGTGTAAATATACCTCTGGATTGGTGTTGTGTAAATATACCTCTGGCTTGGTGTTGTGTAAATATACCTCTGGCTTGGTGTTGTGTAAATATACCTCTGGATTGGTGTTGTGTAAATATACCTCTGGCTTGGTGTTGTGTAAATATACCTCTGGCTTGGTGTTGTGTAAATATACCTCTGGCTTGGTGTTGTGTAAATATACCTCTGGCTTGGTGTTGTGTAAACATACCTCTGGCTTGGTGTTGTGTAAATATACCTCTGGCTCGGTGTTGTGTAAATATACCTCTGGCTCGGTGTTGTGTAAATATACCTCTGGCTTGGTGTTGTGTAAATATACCTCTGGCTTGGTGATGTGTAAATATACCTCTGGCTTGGTGTTGTGTAAATATACCTCTGGCTTGGTGTTGTGTAAATATACCTCTGGCTTGGTGTTGTGTAAATATACCTCTGGCTTGGTGTTGTGTAAATATACCTCTGGCTTGGTGTTGTGTAAATATACCTCTGGCTTGGTGTTGTGTAAATATACCTCTGGCTTGGTGTTGTGTAAATATACCTCTGGCTTGGTGTTGTGTAAATATACCTCTGGCTTGGTGTTGTGTAAATATACCTCTGGCTTGGTGTTGTGTAAATATACCTCTGGCTTGGTGTTGTGTAAATATACCTCTGGCTTGGTGTTGTGTAAATATACCTCTGGCTTGGTGTTGTGTAAATATACCTCTGGCTTGGTGTTGTGTAAATATACCTCTGGCTTGGTGTTGTGTAAATATACCTCTGGCTTGGTGTTGTGTAAATATACCTCTGGCTTGGTGTTGTGTTAATATACCTCTGGTTCGGTGTTAATATACCTCTTGCTTGGTTTGGTGTTAATATACCTCTGGCTTGGTTCTATGTGAATATACCTAAGGCTTTGTGCTGTGTAAATATACCACTGGCTTTGTGCTGTGTAAATATACCTCTGGCTTGGTTCTATGTGAATATACCTAAGGCTTTGTGCTGTGTAAATATACCACTGGCTTTGTGCTGTGTAAAAATACGTCTGGCTTGGTGAATGTATCTCTGACTTGGTTCGGTGTTAATATACCTCTGGCTTGGTGCTGTGTAAATACACACCTGGCTTGGTGATGTGTTAATATACCTCTGGCTTGGTGCTGTGTAAATATACCTCTGGCTTGGTGATGTGTAAATATACCTCTGGCTTGGTGATGCATTAATATACCTCTGGCTTGGTGCTGTGGAAATATACCTCTGGCTTGGTGATGTGGAAATATACCTCTGGCTTGGTGCTGTGGAAATATACATCTGGCTTGGTGCTGTGGAAATATACCTCTGGCTTGGTGCTGTGGAAATATACCCCTGGCTTGGTTTGGTGTTAATATACCTCTGGCTTGGTTTGGTGTTAATATACCTCTGGCTTGGTTCTATGTGAATATACCTAAGGCTTTGTGCTGTGTAAATATACCACTGGCTTTGTGCTGTGTAAAAATACGTCTGGCTTGGTGAATGTATCTTTGACTTGGTTCGGTGTTAATATACCTCTGGCTTGGTGATGTGGAAATATACCTCTGGCTTGGTGCTGTGGAAATATACCTCTGGCTTGGTGCTGTGGAAATATACCTCTGGATTGGTGATGTGTTAATATACCTCTGGATTGGTGATGTGTTAATATACCTCTGGCTTGGTGCTGTGGAAATATACCTCTGGCTTGGTGCTGTGGAAATATACCTCTGGCTTGGTGCTGTGGAAATATACCTCTGGCTTGGTGCTGTGTAAATACACGCCTGGCTTGGTGATGTGTTAATATACCTCTGGCTTGGTGATGTGTAAATATACCTCTGGCTTGGTGATGCGTAAATATACCTCTGGCTTGGTGATGCGTAAATATACCTCTGGCTTGGTGCTGTGGAAATATACCTCTGGCTTGGTGCTGTGGAAATATACCTCTGGCTTGGTGCTGTGGAAATATACCTCTGGCTTGGTGCTGTGTAAATATACCTCTGGCTTGGTGATGTGTAAATATACCTCTGGCTTGGTGATGTGTAAATATACCTCTGGCTTGGTGATGTGTTAATATACCTCTGGCTTGGTGCTGTGTAAATATACCTCTGCCTTGGTGATGTGTAAATATACCTCTGGCTTGGTGATGCGTTAATATACCTCTGGCTTGGTGATGTGTAAATATACCTCTGGCTTGGTGCTGTGGAAATATACCTCTGGATTGGTGTTGTGTAAATATACCTCTGGCTTGGTGTTGTGTAAATATACCTCTGGCTTGGTGTTGTGTAAATATACCTCTGGATTGGTGTTGTGTAAATATACCTCTGGCTTGGTGTTGTGTAAATATACCTCTGGCTTGGTGTTGTGTAAATATACCTCTGGCTTGGTGTTGTGTAAATATACCTCTGGCTTGGTGTTGTGTAAACATACCTCTGGCTTGGTGTTGTGTAAATATACCTCTGGCTCGGTGTTGTGTAAATATACCTCTGGCTCGGTGTTGTGTAAATATACCTCTGGCTTGGTGTTGTGTAAATATACCTCTGGCTTGGTGATGTGTAAATATACCTCTGGCTTGGTGTTGTGTAAATATACCTCTGGCTTGGTGTTGTGTAAATATACCTCTGGCTTGGTGTTGTGTAAATATACCTCTGGCTTGGTGTTGTGTAAATATACCTCTGGCTTGGTGTTGTGTAAATATACCTCTGGCTTGGTGTTGTGTAAATATACCTCTGGCTTGGTGTTGTGTAAATATACCTCTGGCTTGGTGTTGTGTAAATATACCTCTGGCTTGGTGTTGTGTAAATATACCTCTGGCTTGGTGTTGTGTAAATATACCTCTGGCTTGGTGTTGTGTTAATATACCTCTGGTTCGGTGTTAATATACCTCTTGCTTGGTTTGGTGTTAATATACCTCTGGCTTGGTTCTATGTGAATATACCTAAGGCTTTGTGCTGTGTAAATATACCACTGGCTTTGTGCTGTGTAAATATACCTCTGGCTTGGTTCTATGTGAATATACCTAAGGCTTTGTGCTGTGTAAATATACCACTGGCTTTGTGCTGTGTAAAAATACGTCTGGCTTGGTGAATGTATCTCTGACTTGGTTCGGTGTTAATATACCTCTGGCTTGGTGCTGTGTAAATACACACCTGGCTTGGTGATGTGTTAATATACCTCTGGCTTGGTGCTGTGTAAATATACCTCTGGCTTGGTGATGTGTAAATATACCTCTGGCTTGGTGATGCATTAATATACCTCTGGCTTGGTGCTGTGGAAATATACCTCTGGCTTGGTGATGTGGAAATATACCTCTGGCTTGGTGCTGTGGAAATATACATCTGGCTTGGTGCTGTGGAAATATACCTCTGGCTTGGTGCTGTGGAAATATACCCCTGGCTTGGTTTGGTGTTAATATACCTCTGGCTTGGTTTGGTGTTAATATACCTCTGGCTTGGTTCTATGTGAATATACCTAAGGCTTTGTGCTGTGTAAATATACCACTGGCTTTGTGCTGTGTAAAAATACGTCTGGCTTGGTGAATGTATCTTTGACTTGGTTCGGTGTTAATATACCTCTGGCTTGGTGATGTGGAAATATACCTCTGGCTTGGTGCTGTGGAAATATACCTCTGGCTTGGTGCTGTGGAAATATACCTCTGGATTGGTGATGTGTTAATATACCTCTGGATTGGTGATGTGTTAATATACCTCTGGCTTGGTGCTGTGGAAATATACCTCTGGCTTGGTGCTGTGGAAATATACCTCTGGCTTGGTGCTGTGGAAATATACCTCTGGCTTGGTGCTGTGTAAATACACGCCTGGCTTGGTGATGTGTTAATATACCTCTGGCTTGGTGATGTGTAAATATACCTCTGGCTTGGTGATGCGTAAATATACCTCTGGCTTGGTGATGCGTAAATATACCTCTGGCTTGGTGCTGTGGAAATATACCTCTGGCTTGGTGCTGTGGAAATATACCTCTGGCTTGGTGCTGTGGAAATATACCTCTGGCTTGGTGCTGTGTAAATATACCTCTGGCTTGGTGATGTGTAAATATACCTCTGGCTTGGTGATGTGTAAATATACCTCTGGCTTGGTGATGTGTTAATATACCTCTGGCTTGGTGCTGTGTAAATATACCTCTGCCTTGGTGATGTGTAAATATACCTCTGGCTTGGTGATGCGTTAATATACCTCTGGCTTGGTGATGTGTAAATATACCTCTGGCTTGGTGCTGTGGAAATATACCTCTGGCTTGGTGTTGTGGAAATATACCTCTGGCTTGGTGCTGTGGAAATATACCTCTGGCTTGGTGTTGTGTTAATATACCTCTTTCGACCCTGAGAACCCTATTCTTGAAGTGTGACTATTTTTGTCCCAGCTGCTGGAAATTCATTATGCCAAACTCACCTTTGAACTCTGAGAAAAAAGGACCCGGCGACCTTGAGGAAACGTGCTGAGGTCAGAGACATCATCAATGCGGCACGAGAACGGCTCAAATCAAATCAAATGTTATTTGTCACATACACATGGTTAGCAGATGTTACTGCGAGTGTAGCTAAATGCTTGGGTCAAGCAGAGTGCCGTGACCTCCCATGGTATGTGAAAATATGTGTAAATCATTGCGTTGGAGTCAAGGTGAAGAAAAAGACCTAACACTACTAAGGTATATGAGCTGAAGTGCTGAGATGGTCAAGGAACCTAAATCATCTGCGAGACAAACAGCATTTCTCCTCTGTTCTCAGATGATGAAGTACAACAGGGATCAACATTTCCTAGACATATCTCCTTGAGGAATTTAATCTTGGCTTTGAATGAAATGTATAGCCTACCGTGAGGTATAGGGACAGGGTTACAAATTCCACAAAGACAACACTTCTAAAGCATAATCAGCATGTCTGTATCTCAAGATCAACAGGCTGCATTCCCTGAGAAACTATGATGGAGGAGAAATTATGTGCAGCCACCTTCACCTAGCACGATACCTCACTGCAGTTCAACCAGGGACAAACGTCAACAACAAACCCTTTCACAATGTTAAAGTCGAGATAAACAGATGTTCCAGGATAATTGGGATTCCATTCATACTGAGACCTGTGACAACTGCTAAACAGTCTCCATTAAACTAAGTGGAAATATTGGCAAAGAATAGGACCTTACAAAAGCAGCACATTGGCCCAACTACAGCCATTTGACACACTCTCAATGCCACTGGTCACAGAGCCATCTCTTCAATGAGCTAAGAGGTTGGCGTACACTGCTCATGTCAAGGGGAAAGTAGAGGCATAGCAAAATGCTGGAAAAATTATATTTTCAACCTTGCCAAAACACATTCCCTCACTGATTCAAAAGCCAGTAGTAGCTCTTGTGTAAAGGAGCCAGACAAACCCAGTAAAATGTTGAAAGAGTTTTGCTTTTCAATTTATCCATCCTCGTCATCCACTGGCCCGGTCAACCATGAGGTATTGCACACGTCATCCACTGGCCCGGTCAACCATGAGGTATTGCACACAGCAGCGACACTGAGCAGCCACAGCCCCATGAAAGAGTAGTGAGTGCTCTTCAGATGAGCAAGAAGGGAATGAAATGTAAATGCGACAAGTGGTAATCAGGTCATTTATTTAACCTGGTAAAACATCAAATAAAGTAGAAATACAAAAACATGACCTTCAATAGATGTTAAATCAGATTCGCTCCTTCATTTGGAATTTCTATATCTGGAAAACACAGGAGTGGACAAAACATTATGAACACCCGCTCTTTCCATGACAGACTGACCAGGTGAATCCAGGTGAAAGCTCTGATCCCTTATTGTCACCTAGTAAATCCACTTCAAATCAGTGTAGATGAAGGGGAGGAGACAGGATAACGTGGATTGTGTATGTGTGCCATTCAGAAGGCGAATGGGCAAGACAAGATTTCAGTATGTGCCAGGCGCACCGGTTTGAGTCAAGAACTGCAACTCTGCTGGGTTTTTCCACACTTAACAGTTGCCTGTGTGTATCAAGAATGGTCCACCACCCAAAGGACATCCAGCGAACTTAAAACAACTGTGGGAAGCATTGGAGTCAACATGGGCCAGCATCCCTGTGGAACGCTTTTGACTCCATGTAGAGTCCATGGCCCCCGATTTAATTGAGTCATTTTTTGAGGGCAAAGGGGGGTGCAACTCAATATTAGGAAGGTGTTCCATTGCAGTCAAGCTAGAAGTTGCTCTTAGTAGCATCAGATCTGGGATCACATATTTCTGATTCAGTGGGAGGCTGCCGAGGGAGGACGGCTCATAATAGTGGCTGGAACGGAATAAATGGAATGGCATCAAACCTTGTGTTTGATGTATTTTTATTTTTATTTATTCCACTTTATTTAACCAGGTAGGCTAGTTGAGAACACCTTTATTTAACCAGGTAGGCTAGTTGAGAACACCTTTATTTAACCAGGTAGGCTAGTTGAGAACACCTTTATTTAACCAGGTAGGCTAGTTGAGAACAACCTTACCAGGTAGGTAGTTACTTTAACCAGGTAGGCTAGTTGAGAACACCTTTATTTAACCAGGTAGGCTAGTTGAGAACACCTTTATTTAACCAGGTAGGCTAGTTGAGAACACCTTTATTTAACCAGGTAGGCTAGTTGAGAACACCTTTATTTAACCAGGTAGGCTAGTTGAGAACACCTTTATTTAACCAGGTAGGCTAGTTGAGAACACCTTTATTTAACCAGGTAGGCTAGTTGAGAACACCTTTATTTAACCAGGTAGGCTAGTTGAGAACACCTTTATTTAACCAGGTAGGCTAGTTGAGAACACCTTTATTTAACCAGGTAGGCTAGTTGAGAACACCTTTATTTAACCAGGTAGGCTAGTTGAGAACACCTTTATTTAACCAGGTAGGCTAGTTGAGAACACCTTTATTTAACCAGGTAGGCTAGTTGAGAACACCTTTATTTAACCAGGTAGGCTAGTTGAGAACACCTTTATTTAACCAGGTAGGCTAGTTGAGAACACCTTTATTTAACCAGGTAGGCTAGTTGAGAACACCTTTATTTAACCAGGTAGGCTAGTTGAGAACACCTTTATTTAACCAGGTAGGCTAGTTGAGAACACCTTTATTTAACCAGGTAGGCTAGTTGAGAACACCTTTATTTAACCAGGTAGGCTAGTTGAGAACACCTTTATTTAACCAGGTAGGCTAGTTGAGAACACCTTTATTTAACCAGGTAGGCTAGTTGAGAACACCTTTATTTAACCAGGTAGGCTAGTTGAGAACACCTTTATTTAACCAGGTAGGCTAGTTGAGAACACCTTTATTTAACCAGGTAGGCTAGTTGAGAACACCTTTATTTAACCAGGTAGGCTAGTTGAGAACACCTTTATTTAACCAGGTAGGCTAGTTGAGAACACCTTTATTTAACCAGGTAGGCTAGTTGAGAACACCTTTATTTAACCAGGTAGGCTAGTTGAGAACACCTTTATTTAACCAGGTAGGCTAGTTGAGAACACCTTTATTTAACCAGGTAGGCTAGTTGAGAACACCTTTATTTAACCAGGTAGGCTAGTTGAGAACACCTTTATTTAACCAGGTAGGCTAGTTGAGAACACCTTTATTTTAACCAGGTAGGCTAGTTGAGAACACCTTTATTTAACCAGGTAGGCTAGTTTGAGAACACCTTTATTTAACCAGGTAGGCTAGTTGAGAACACCTTTATTTAACCAGGTAGGCTAGTTGAGAACACCTTTATTTAACCAGGTAGGCTAGTTGAGAACACCTTTATTTAACCAGGTAGGCTAGTTGAGAACACCTTTATTTAACCAGGTAGGCTAGTTGAGAACACCTTTATTTAACCAGGTAGGCTAGTTGAGAACACCTTTATTTAACCAGGTAGGCTAGTTGAGAACACCTTTATTTAACCAGGTAGACTAGTTGAGAACACCTTTATTTAACCAGGTAGGCTAGTTGAGAACACCTTTATTTAACCAGGTAGGCTAGTTGAGAACACCTTTATTTAACCAGGTAGGCTAGTTGAGAACACCTTTATTTAACCAGGTAGGCTAGTTGAGAACACCTTTATTTAACCAGGTAGGCTAGTTGAGAACACCTTTATTTAACCAGGTAGGCTAGTTGAGAACACCTTTATTTAACCAGGTAGGCTAGTTGAGAACACCTTTATTTAACCAGGTAGGCTAGTTGAGAACACCTTTATTTAACCAGGTAGGCTAGTTGAGAACACCTTTATTTAACCAGGTAGGCTAGTTGAGAACACCTTTATTTAACCAGGTAGGCTAGTTGAGAACACCTTTATTTAACCAGGTAGGCTAGTTGAGAACACCTTTATTTAACCAGGTAGGCTAGTTGAGAACACCTTTATTTAACCAGGTAGGCTAGTTGAGAACACCTTTATTTAACCAGGTAGGCTAGTTGAGAACACCTTATTTATTTAACCAGGTAGGCTAGTTGAGAACACCTTTATTTAACCAGGTAGGCTAGTTTGAGAACACCTTTATTTAACCAGGTAGGCTAGTTGAGAACACCTTTATTTAACCAGGTAGGCTAGTTGAGAACACCTTTATTTAACCAGGTAGGCTAGTTGAGAACACCTTTATTTAACCAGGTAGGCCTAGTTGAGAACACCTTTATTTAACCAGGTAGGCTAGTTGAGAACACCTTTATTTAACCAGGTAGGCTAGTTGAGAACACCTTTATTTAACCAGGTAGGCTAGTTGAGAACACCTTTATTTAACCAGGTAGGCTAGTTGAGAACACCTTTATTTAACCAGGTAGGCTAGTTGAGAACACCTTTATTTAACCAGGTAGGCTAGTTGAGAACACCTTTATTTAACCAGGTAGGCTAGTTGAGAACACCTTTATTTAACCAGGTAGGCTAGTTGAGAACACCTTTATTTAACCAGGTAGGCTAGTTGAGAACACCTTTATTTAACCAGGTAGGCTAGTTGAGAACACCTTTATTTAACCAGGTAGGCTAGTTGAGAACACCTTTATTTAACCAGGTAGGCTAGTTGAGAACACCTTTATTTAACCAGGTAGGCTAGTTGAGAACACCTTTATTTAACCAGGTAGGCTAGTTGAGAACACCTTTATTTAACCAGGTAGGCTAGTTGAGAACACCTTTATTTAACCAGGTAGGCTAGTTGAGAACACCTTTATTTAACCAGGTAGGCTAGTTGAGAACACCTTTATTTAACCAGGTAGGCTAGTTGAGAACACCTTTATTTAACCAGGTAGGCTAGTTGAGAACACCTTTATTTAACCAGGTAGGCTAGTTGAGAACACTTTATTTAACCAGTAGGCTAGTTGAGAAACACCTTAGGTAGGCTAGTTGAGAACACCTTTATTTAACCAGGTAGGCTAGTTGAGAACACCTTTATTTAACCAGGTAGGCTAGTTGAGAACACCTTTATTTAACCAGGTAGGCTAGTTGAGAACACCTTATTTAACCAGGTAGGCTAGTTGAGAACACCTTTATTTAACCAGGTAGGCTAGTTGAGAACACCTTTATTTAACCAGGTAGGCTAGTTGAGAACACCTTTATTTAACCAGGTAGGCTAGTTGAGAACACCTTTATTTAACCAGGTAGGCTAGTTGAGAACACCTTTATTTAACCAGGTAGGCTAGTTGAGAACACCTTTATTTAACCAGGTAGGCTAGTTGAGAACACCTTTATTTAACCAGGTAGGCTAGTTGAGAACACCTTTATTTAACCAGGTAGGCTAGTTGAGAACACCTTTATTTAACCAGGTAGGCTAGTTGAGAACACCTTTATTTAACCAGGTAGGCTAGTTGAGAACACCTTTATTTAACCAGGTAGGCTAGTTGAGAACACCTTTATTTAACCAGGTAGGCTAGTTGAGAACACCTTTATTTAACCAGGTAGGCTAGTTGAGAACACCTTTATTTAACCAGGTAGGCTAGTTGAGAACACCTTTATTTAACCAGGTAGGCTAGTTGAGAACACCTTTATTAACCAGGTAGGCTAGTTGAGAACACCTTTATTTAACCAGGTAGGCTAGTTGAGAACACCTTTATTTAACCAGGTAGGCTAGTTGAGAACACCTTTATTTAACCAGGTAGGCTAGTTGAGAACACCTTTATTTAACCAGGTAGGCTAGTTGAGAACACCTTTATTTAACCAGGTAGGCTAGTGAGAACCTTACCAGGTAGGCCAGTGAGAACACCTTTATTTAACCAGGTAGGCTAGTTGAGAACACCTTTATTTAACCAGGTAGGCTAGTTGAGAACACCTTTATTTAACCAGGTAGGCTAGTTGAGAACACCTTTATTTAACCAGGTAGGCTAGTTGAGAACACCTTTATTTAACCAGGTAGGCTAGTTGAGAACACCTTTATTTAACCAGGTAGGCTAGTTGAGAACACCTTTATTTAACCAGGTAGGCTAGTTGAGAACACCTTTATTTAACCAGGTAGGCTAGTTGAGAACACCTTTATTTAACTAGGTAAGCTAGTTGAGAACAAGTTCTCATTTACAACTGCGACCCGGCTCCCAATTAAGATGCTACCAATCTCCTGTGTTCTGATTGCATATTGGCGCCTGGCCTACTTCTGAGAGTCTAGTCTAGGAACGTACTCGGCACGACAGACTTGAACAGGGCATCTGGGTGGATCGTCTTCGCGGTTTTGACATACCTCGACGTCATCACCACCCCCTGGGTAAAACCAGTCACACCTTAACAAATAATTTATAGACAAATGTTTCAGTTGAATAAAGAAAGTTGGTGATTACAGTGGTCTGCAACGTCACTCCTTATCCCAGGTTTGCTCCAGGCGGGGCAGTGATGTTTCCGTGGAGATCCACCACTGGTTCACTGAGATGTCCACAACTCAAAACGAAAACACATTGAGCAGGCCGCCTCTCAATTCACCACTACGAAACAGATTAGACTTTCAACCAGAGGCGACTCAAACTGACAAGATGATTTAATGTCTTGAAGGATCGGAGCATCTCTCTCTCTCTCGCCTTTACCACACACTTCATACGGCGTAATAAAACTATGGCGTTAAACAGAAACAGATACCTGCAACAGATGGAGTCGATAAGGAAGAGATAGTAGTGTCAGTGGAGGCTGCTGAGGGGAGTACGGCTCATAGTAACGTCTGGAATGGAGTGAATTGAATGGCACCAAACACATAGAAAGTATGTTTGATTTATTTGATACAATTGAACTGATTCCACTCCAGCCATTACCACAAGCCCCTCCTCCACAGTTAAAGTGCCATAACCTCCTCTGCTATTGTGTCCTGTAGCTGTTTGGTCTGATTGTATTTCTATGAAGTTCAAGTAGGCTGAACTTACTGTAACAGTGGCCTGAATAGACTACAACTAGGGCCCAGAGCTGTTCCTGGTCAGGTCATATGGTCAGGGAGTGACCCAAGAATTATGGTGACAGCAGGCACAGCAGAATCAAAGGTGATCTCCCCTGTCCTTACTGCCCAGAATGGCCGCAATCCACGATGCAACAGAGATGGATGCTGCTACTGGGCGGCTCTCCCCTCTCTGAGGTGTGGTTCAGTGAACGGCAGTAAATCTGTCAATGCGGCCAGCCCTGTCTTGTTATTAGTGCAGCAGCTGCATCACCGCAGGAAAGTTGATCAGTCCATGGAGCCATTTACCAGAAATGTGAAGCAATTGAAAACATTGGCGCAACTAACTCCCCTCCATAAGACTTACTGTCCTCTATCAGCTGATCTGGAGGCAGTTAGAACCGTCAGGGTGACTTACTGATCTCCATCAGCTGATCTGGAGGGAGGTAGTTAGAACCGTCAGGGTGACTTACTGATCTCCATCAGCTGATCTGGGAGGGAGATAGTTAGAACCGTCAGTGTGACTTAGTGCTCTTCATCAGCTGATCTGGGAGGGAGGTAGTTAGAACCGTCAGGGTGACTTAGTGCTCTTCATCAGCTGATCGGGGAGGGTGACTTAGTGCTCTTCATCACTGAACTCCCCTCATCCCTCTGGTGCACGTAATACTTTCTATTTTTTACTGCAGTTATTCGTTGTTTGTTATGTTTTGGTTGCACCTTGACTGATGTTGCTCGAGTCCCCTTCACTTTTTTTTTCTCCATTGTATGGTAACTAATGAATTGGCTGTGGATTCAGGTAAGCTGTCTGGAGAGTCGTTTTACAGTGTCCTTGTTTCACATTGTTGACTGGTAAACCAATTGAGTTTTTATAAAGAGTTTGTTTACTATTCAAGCAAGAGTTTATAAAGTTTATAATTCAAGCTCCAAATCCTAGAGAGAGAAAGCTAGAGCCTGGATCCTAACATCCACTGAGTAAACTAATTCAAAGACGCTTGCAGCCTACACCAACCGGTTTTCCTAGTCGCGCTGCGAGGATATGGTCAGATGACTTGATTGGTCACAGCGACAGTCAACACTGCCATCTGGTGGTCAAAATAACAGGCTTCTTAGAGACATTTGTATAAAATATATATATATATTTAACATTTATTTAACTAGGCAGGTCAGATAAGAACAAATTCTTATTCACAATGACAGCCTACCTCGACCAAACCCTAACGACGCTGGGCCAATTGTGCGCCGCCCTAAGGGACTCCCAATCGCGCACCACCCTATGGGACTCCCAATCGCAGCCGGTTGTGACACAGCCTGGAATCGAACCAGAGTCTGCAGTGACGCGTCTAGCACTGAGATGCAGTGCCTTAGACAGCTGCGCCACTCAGGAGCCCAAACAGTAATATCATAGTCCAAAACATGTAAGCACAGCAGTGTTCTAGAATGTTGGAATATTTCATACTTTAATTCTACCCCGTGGATGATTGTCTCAGAGCCGCATAACTATGTCACAGTAAGATGCCAGACTACCCCATCTCAGCCTGTGACATATGATTTACACTTAAAAGCGTCTAACGCAGGGGTGTCAAACTCATTCCACGGAGGGCAGAGTGTCTACAGATTAACCATTTTTCATTTAAATGCAGATATAGACCAGCAGGTGAGGTGAATTCCTTACAAATTAGTGACCTTAATTCAATCAATCAAGTACATGGGTGGAGCAGAAACCTCAGACAGGACACTCCGGCATAATAATGGCTGAAATGGTGTCATACACATGGTTTCCATGGTTTTAACGTGTTAGATACCATTCCATTCACTCCATTCCAGCCGTTATTATGAGCCGTCCTCCCCTCAGCAGCCTCCACTGGTGTAAAGTATTGGACCATTGGCGTTCATATTCTCAGAGCAGCTCAATTTCTCCAACGGTCAACACATTCTAATAAACAGGATGTTTACTGGAGACGTGTTGGTTGGGAATTGTGGAGAGGTGCGCAATTTGGGCTGTGTCCCATGCGAATGGTAGTCTCAGAGTCACGTAGCTCTGTCACGACGGGACTCTGGACTATGATTTACGTTCAAGGCTACGTTTAGACAGGCAGCCCAAATCTGATATTGTTTCCACTAATTGGTCTTTTGAACCAATCACATCAGGTCTTTTTTTTAATTTTTTAATTTTAGATCTGATTGGTCAAGACCAATTAGTGGGGGAAAAAAAGATCAGAATTGGGCTGCCTGTCTAAACACACCAACAGAGCCTGATTCAGTTGAAATGAGTGCAGACCTTCACAGACCTTTGACGTCAAATGGGAGACTACCACGGTTCAAGCAACTACAATGGATATGTAGCCGGGCCAGTGCAGTACAGCTCTGCTTGACTCGGCCCAGTACAGGTCCAATTATTCCACTGTATGCAGAGTGTGAAGGACATCATAGTGAAAGACAGGGAGTCAATGTATCAGAGTGTGAAGGACAGGGAGTCAATGTATCAGAGTGTGAAAGACAGGGAGTCACTGTATCAGATTGTGAAGGCCCTTGTAGTGAAGAACAGGGAGTCATTGTGTGCAGAGTGTGAAGGACCTCGTAGTGAAAGACAGGGAGTCAATGTATCAGAGTGTGAAGGACCTCGTAGTGAAGGACAGGGAGTCCATGTGTGCAGAGTGTGAAGTACCTCGTAGTGAAGAACAGGGAGTCACTGTATCAGAGTGTGAAGGACCTCGTAGTGAAGGACAGGGAGTCAATGTGTACAGAGTGTGAAGGACCTCGTAGTGAAGGACAGGGAGTCAATGTGTGCAGAGTGTGAAGGACCTCGTAGTGAAGGACAGGGAGTCAATGTATCAGAGTGTGAAGTACCTCGTAGTGAAGGACAGGGAGTCACTGCATCAGTGTGAAGGACCTCGTAGTGAAGTACAGGGAGTCAATGTGTGCAGAGTGTGAAGTACATCGTAGTGAAGGACAGGGAGTCAATGTGTGCAGAGTGTGAAGGACATCGTAGTGAAGGACAGGGAGTCAATGTGTGCAGAGTGTGAAGAACCTCATAGTAAAGGACAGGGAGTCATTGAAAAATGGTCTTTATTATCTGAAATTTGAATAATTGACCAAACAGACATTTACAACTACGAGACTAAAATCTTTGTTGTTACCACAACACAAAAACACTTATCTATTTGTTATGTTTTGTTGGTTAGAGTGACCATGAGAGATGCAGTTCAGTAGGAGACCTGTAGCGTATGTATTGTGATTGCACATCATCCTAGGCTAACTAAACATCATCCTAGGCTAACTAAACATCATCCTACGCTAACTAAACAGTATATTTACATGCTAACTAAACATCCTCCTACACTAACTAAACATCATCCTACGCTAACTAAACAGTATATTTACATGCTAACTAAACATCCTCCTACACTAACTAAACATCATCCTACGCTAACTAAACATCCTCCTACGCTAGCTAAACAGTATATTTACATGCTACAAAAAGGGGACCAACATAAAAGTCCATATATACAAAAGGTAGAAGTCAATATATGGCAGCACAGTGATCGTTCTGGTCTGTCCTGGCACCACAATGGTGGAAGGAGCTTCCAATTAATGTCAGGAAAGCGGAGTCACTGCCCATATTCTGAAAACATCTGAAAGAGTATCCCCCCCCTCCCCAACACCCACCCCCTCTTTTCTTACTAGCACTGACTTTGCTGATAGCTACTTTAAGAAGAAAAAAATGTACTTAATCTACCACGACTGATATGTGGCTGTCTCACCTAGCCATCTTAAGATGGATGCACTAATTGTAGGTCGCTCTGGATAAGAGCGTCCACTAAATGACTCAAATGTAGATGTAAAATGGCATTCACCACTCCTTGCCAATTGTCAATGCCTTCATATCAGGCAATTCAGGAGTGACCTGGTGTCTCAAGGAGGTTTCCACCTGATCACTGTTTATCCCACAGTCAGAGCAGTGGTATGACTTCTCACTAGTGTCCAATTGATTGTGTATCTTTCGATTTTACAGGTTTACAAAACTCTTTCCATACCCAGTACAGTCATAAGGACTTTCTCCAGTGTGGATTTTCTGATGTGCTCGAAGGCCAGAGATCTGCCCGAAACGCTTCCCACAGTCAGAACAGCCATAGGGTTTATCTACAGTAGAGCGCATGTGAGGAGGCCTGTGTGTCACCTGGTGTGTTTTTAGATAATCTACCCGGGAGAAACATTTCTCACAGTCAGGGCATTGATAGGGTTTTTCTCCCGTATGTTCCCGCTGATGTCTCTTTAAGTGTTTTGCGTGGGCAAACTGTTTCCCACACTCAGGGCAGACATGAGGCTTTTCCCCAGTGTGTGTTCGCTGGTGTTCTGTAAGGTTACCTAGTTTGCCAAAGCTCTTTCCACAGTCAGAGCAAAGGTACGGTTTTTCTCCCCTATGTATTATTCTCTGATGATTTTTCAATTGGGTCGAATTATTGTAGCTTTTATCACATTCGGGACATTGGAAAGGTTTCTCTCCCGTGTGTGACATCATGTGAACTTTCAACCGATCTGATCTTGTAAATTTCTCCTCACAACGCTCGCAGTGGAAAGGTTTCTCTCCCGTATGTAACCTCTTGTGTTTTTTCAAATTACCTGCTGAAGAGAAACTTTTTTCACAGTCAGGGCAGTGGTGAGGCTTCTCTCCAGTGTGAATCCTTTCGTGTGCTTTTAAGTCCTCTTCTATGAGGAAACTAAGACCACAGTTAGAGCAGAGGTGAGGCTTCTCTCCAGTATGTTGTTGTTTATGTCTCTTAAAGGGTATCCAAGACGTAAAACTTTCATTACAGTCTGGACAGTGGTGGCGGGGCTTCTCTCCAGTGTGTGTGTACAGGTGATGATTAAGACCTGTTTGTGTTGTGAAACTTTTCTCACATTGAGAGCACTGGTAAGGTTTCTCACCAGTGTGTATACGCATGTGTTCTTTAAGATGTGATCGTTTTGTGTACCTCTTTTCGCAGACGGGGCACTGGTGAGGCTTTTCCCCAGTATGCGTTCGCTGATGGGCATTAAGGTTGCCCAGTAGACCAAAGCTCTTTCCACAGTCAGAGCAAATGTAAGAAGATGCGACATGCACTGCTCTCTGGTGAACTTTTAATTGCCTAGAATCATGGAATTTTTTTGCACAAACAGCGCATTCGTAAGGCTTCTCTTCAGAGTGTATCTTCATATGATCTTTTAACTGGTCCGCTCTGGTGTACTTCTTATCACACTGTGGGCAGTGGAAAGGTTTCTCTCCTGAATGCAAAAGCTTGTGTTTCTTTAAACATCCCGCTGTAGCAAAATTTTGCCCGCAGTCAGAGCAGTGGTGAGGATTCTCTCCTGTGTGAATCCTTTCATGTGCTTTCAGATCTTCTAATAAAGAGAAACGAACGCTACAGACAGAGCAGTGGTGAGGCTTCTCTCCGATGTGCTTGTGTCTCTTATATTCGATTTCATTAAGGAAATATAAATTGCAATCTCCACAGCGGTATAGTTTCTCTCCAGTATGTGAGTACATATGGCGCTTAAGATGTATTTGTTTTGTGAAACTCTTTTCACACTGAGAACATTGGTAAGGTCGGTCACCAGTGTGTGAACGCAGGTGTTCTTTGAAGTGTGAAGTGCTATGGTATTTTTTCCCACATTCAGGGCAGTAGTGAGTCTTTTTCCCAGTGTGCGTTGGCTTTTCGGCAATGTGTGTTGGGCTTTCCCCAGTGTGTGTTTGCTGGTGTTTTACCAGCTTGTCTTGTTGAGCAAAATCTGTTCCGCAGTCAGAGCCGAGGTCAGGTTTGTCAACAGTATGGGCCGTCTCCTGACATTGTTCTTCTACATTTCTGGAACTTGGCGATCTATTCTCAGAAACAAGTGGGAAGTTAATCTTCTCTTCAGTATGAGACATCATATGTTCTTTCAACTCATCTGAAGTACTGTACCTCTTCTCACATTGCAGACAGTGGAAAGGTTTCTCTCCTTTGTGTAACTGCATGTGTTCCTTCAAAGTTTCCTCAGCGGAGAACCTTTGATCACAGTCAGGGCAGCGGTGAGACATCTTTACTTCATGTAATAACAGGTGCTCTTTAAGATTTGCCTTCATTTTAAAACTCTTCTCGCATTGACCACATCGGTAAGGCCGCTCCCCAGTATGCGTCATGATATGAACTTTCAACTGATCGGATCTGGTGTATCTCTTGTCACAATGGGGGCAACAGAAAGGCTTAATCCCTGAATGTATACGCTTGTGCTTAGTTAAATACCGTGCTGTAGAGAACGTTCGGCCGCAGTCAGAGCAGGGGTGAGGCTTCTCTCCAGAGTGCACCGGCAGGTGTTGATAAAGATTTTTACTCTTTATGAAACTCTTGTCACACTGTGAACACTGGAAAAGCCTCTTTCCAACATGTAATCGCAAGTGTTTTTGAAGACCTGCATTACTAGAGAATCTCTTCTTACATTCAGGGCATTGGT
Organism: Oncorhynchus kisutch; assembly: GCF_002021735.2. Lineage (NCBI taxonomy): Eukaryota > Metazoa > Chordata > Actinopteri > Salmoniformes > Salmonidae > Oncorhynchus > Oncorhynchus kisutch. The sequence goes on from NC_034187.2 coordinate 8,181,986, forward strand.
TAGAACTCACAGAAGATAAACTTTCTTTGCTACCTGAACAGTGGGATGACGTCTCTCCAGAGTGTGTGTGCAGGTGCCGTTTAGGCTGTGATCGTTTTGTGGATCTCTCCTGACGTTGAGGGCTGTGGTGAGATCTCTTCGCTTCGTCAACTTCCTGGTGTTTCTCCCCTGGTGTAGATAATGTCTCCACTGATGAGTCGGAGGACTCGGGACCCTCTCCTGTATGAATGACATCTGAAAAACATATCAGAATTGCAACAAGTTACACAATATCAACTTTGAAAAAGGTGCAACACCCGCTCACCATTAAAAACATATTGTAACTTTTTAAAGGAAAGATTCACCCATTTTGGCTTGAAAGTTGAATAGCTCAGATGTACATGAAAACATGAAATAACCCTGGGAGAAAATAGAACAGTCAAAAAAGGGGTGAATCTTTCCTTTAAAAGCTTGCTGTTTCAGCCTTCATCAGAACATCAAGGCCATTGACGAAGGCTGAAAACATCAAGCTTAATAGTTGTCTAAATATAATAAGACGCTTTTTTTTTTCAAATGGTGAGCGAGAGTTGCGCATTTTTCCTTCTCAAATGATGATCAAATGTCTTGGTTGCACCTCAACTCACGTCGGTTGAGCAGTGAGAACCCCTCCACTTCTTTCCACTAGATCAACTTTGAACATTAGCACAAATCGGCATTATGATGCAATGTGACATCATCGCCCTGCAATGTGGCGTCTTAAAAGCAATCTGTTCTCTTATTCATACCTTCATTAGCAAAGACCGAAATCATCTCCTCCTGTTCTTCCACTTTGATGTTGAATCTCCGCCCCAGCATAAACCTACAGTCCTCCAGCAGAACTGTTGCCTCCTGCTGCAAAGACTGTGTGCCACTGTCACAATCAGGATCTAGCGACTCCCTCTGCTCTGGTACAATGAGCCACTCTGGAGCTGGATCCGCCAACTTCCTGTTATTAGGCAACCGAGATCCTCCCTCCTCATTCGGTACTCCGTCACAGCTTGCTTGTGAGGTGTCCACCTCTGCTGTTGCTGATTGGCTGGGACTCGTGGGCACACCCCTGGCATCTGCCTGTATTCCTTTGATGTCTTCTTTCAGTTGGAGTAACCGAGACATTCCCTGCTCATCTGATTCCATTAGATTTACATTTTCACAATATTCCCCTACTATACGACGCAATGAGCGTTGAGTCTTTCCTTTGACTTCTGACCCATCTTTGCCTCCTATTCCAATACGTTCACACAGGTAACGTAAATTGTCCTCAGTTAAAGTATATAAACTCAATTCGATTTCATCCAACAATGTTTCCCTCTCTCGACTCATATTGTCCTACTCAAGTCATGTGACAACCTTCGACTGGTCAGCCAGCTAGCTCCTCCAAGGTCTCGAACACTCTCAAGTCATGTGACAACCTTCGACTGGTCAGCCAGCTAGCTCCTCCAAGGTCTCGAACACTCTCAAGTCATGTGACAACCTTCGACTGGTCAGCCAGCTAGCTCCTCCAAGGTCTCGAACACTCTCAAGTCATGTGACAACCTTCGACTGGTCAGCCAGCTAGCTCCTCCAAGGTCTCGAACACTCTCAAGTCATGTGACACTTCTCTTGCGTGATATGTGCTGATGCTCACGTGAAAATAAAGCTGTGCTGTGCTGCCTCCAGGGTAGACAGGAGGTATCTAGGACATGGCCTCGCTCTCCTGAAATAAAATCACACAGAGAAGGGGAATGAAAATCCCAGAATGCCTTGTTGACTTGTTACCCACAGTGACATAATCATTTTGCTTTTTTTTTTAACAATAATGATTGATTTGTTCCTGGAGTGCCAAAAGGTAGGCAGGATAAGGCTGCCACTTAGCACGGAATTTTCAGAGCTAAACTGACCAAGACGCACCTCCAACAACGCATTACACCTCACACAATTCTGCCCCAAAACAATGAAAACTTTTCACCCAGTGGCTTATGCACTATTTCAAAATGTAAAAGGCTCTCGCACATCTGAGCTCTTTTTTTGCAGGTGCATGGTAACAGTTTAATAAAAATTTGAAAAAAATAAGAAACCAGCACACTGCTCTTGATCGTATCCCTGATCTTTAATAAGCTTTACGTATCGGCCTCGCGGCCTTCGTCAGAGCTTTACGTATCGGCCTCGCGGCCTTCGTCAGAGCTTTACGTATCGGCCTCGCGGCCTTCGTCAGAGCTTTACATATCGGCCTCGCGGCCTTCGTCAGGGCTTTTGTGAGTTTTTAAAAGGTTTTTTATTAGCACCCTTATGTAGACCTGGCCCCACCCACATCCGTTCCACGCATCAAATGGGATTGGAATCGAGGGAAAACAAATAAGTGCTACCAAATACAACAACATGCATTTCATAAATACTAAAATAAAGTGTTTACATAAAACCTATTAAACACGTCTGTAAAACCACAATAAGGGCATGGACCTACCAAGCATGTTTTCATAAATCATTGGGAACAGTGCAAGAAAAACCTCAGAGTAATCTGAAATAGAGGCATAATTCATGGTCATAATATAGTTCATAATTCAACATAACATACATAGGCATATCATCATGTAGACCTCTAGGAAATCATGTCTGGAGGGTGAAAAACCCTAAACATTCCCTTTAACTCAAGAGTTTTATTAATATCTCCTCCCCTGTCTGATATCTTAACGTTCTCTATGCCACAAAATAAAAAAAAGGTAGAAATATCATGTGTTAGGTCATTAAAATGAACTGCGACTGGATAATCCCTGTCATATGTCCTGATTTAACTTTTAAGTTCAAATATTCTGTTTGAGAGAACAAGAGGTTAGCTATATAGCACAGCCCACATAGACATTTAATCATGTAGATAACATGGGGGGGGGGGGGGGGGGGGCACATTATAATGACACTAATTAGGAACTGTACTCCTTTATGTGGGTGGAAGAAATATTCACTTCATCATATTGTTATACTGTGCGCAACCTCTGCATTTATAGCTACCATTCGGAAGAGGGCGTAAGAGAGCTTGGCTGATTTTCTTTTGTGGTTGGCAGTTGACATGGACCAATTTATCGCGTACATTGCGACCTCTCCTATATACAGTAAGTGGTGGATTCTTACATTCAGCTGGCAAAGCTGTGTCCGATGAGAAAACATGCCAGTGTTTCTTGACAGCATCTCCCACTTTTTGCGAGTTCAAAGTATATGTGGTGGTGAACATTACAGTGTTCTTTAGCTCTAGCGGGTATTTTTTGAAGCAGTTCATCTCATGTTTTCCCCAATGCCAAATTAATAGTTTCATCCACACATTGTGGAGAGTAACCTCTTCTTAGAAACCTATTGTTCATCTCCGCTGCTTTTTCTAGATTGTCCTCTGTGGAGTGGCGTATATCAGTCTGAAAAACGGGCTTCTTGGAAGTCCTCTTTTTAATGACTCAGGGTGGAAGCTGTCCCCTAGTAATATAGTACTTCTGTCCGTTTCTTTTCTATACAGAGTTGTAAATAGGGTTCCATTTGATTTCTCAATCCACATATGGAGGTAATGAACACGTTTATTGTCACATTCAATAGTGAATTTGAGATTGGGGTCAATGTCATTTGGTAATGCCATAAAGTCTGAAAGCTCTGCCAAAGTCAGGAGCGCAAAATATGTATCTTGTCCATGCCCAGCGCGCCTCTCCAGGGTGCTGTTGGAGAGACGCCGCGCTCCACCACCACTCAAGTAATCTAATATAAATCATGTAGCCTATAGTAGAAAGAGTAGCAGCATATGTGGCCTTTCTATAGCCTACAGACTGGAGACCATATTTATGACAATGTTAAGTGAAACACTGTTTTTCTACATCATGCACGTGTCGCTGATCAAATAGCCTAAACGGTGCCGTATCAAATATGCTTCAATTTCAATATGACTTAGCACTCACCATGTACTAAAAAAAAGGTCAGGTCGAAATTAAACGGACGATATGGAATGAAAGTAGGCAAATGACCGGGAGTTTCACTCCTTGGGCTAAATTATATTAAATCAGTGATTTTAATTGTAGGCCTATTCGTTCTTTTTTTTTACGACCTAGTCATAGCAACAAAAAAATAATAATACTTTGCTTTCCCTGCTGTGTAAACACAATGATTCTCATTGCAAATGAGCTCAAAATAACTCCCGATATACTTGGGTAGCTGATATGCTGATCAGAGAGACAAAACTATTAGTCTTAAACTTTGGTCAGGATTCAGGACTGGGCTAATAATGCCAATACAGCTGCCTATGTGGCATGGATAGGTATTTATAAAACTGCATTGCGGCCGACACTATTATATTTTGCGGGGATAGGAGGAGCGGCGGCAATTTTTGGTGCTTGCCTAGGGGCGGCAGAATGGCGAGGACCAGTGTTGTGCAGAAAATCTCCCCCCCACCTTCTAATTTCCTTCATTTTGTGGCTAGAGTCAAATACTTTCTATAGAACAAAATGCAACCGAAATTAATCAAATGTGTGTTATATTAAACAGAGGAAGTAAAATGTTGGCAAGCAATAAACATTTCAGAATGGCTGAATTATTATCTTTACAATTACAAAATACTGGTCGAATAAGACATGCGCGAGATTAAGAATTTTGGCAAAAATATGTATTTATAGACCAATACAAAATAAGTAGCGGATTTAATTAAGTACGGGCGACATAGGGGAGATTTTCGGCACAACACCGGGCCCGACTGCAGGGTTGTGTCAACCAACACCACATCAATTCAATCGCCGCATCAAACACTAGGCCATTTACCTAATGCAACACACCTGGTCTCCCAGACCTAAAGCAAATAGGTTACCAAGTGAATGGAAAAACAAGAGGCCCCCGTGGCATTCAGGACCAGTGTTCCCTGCTGTTCTGAGCCACATACTAACGTTCGCGTGCCAGTGTATACATCAAGACCGAAACGATGAAGTATCTATGAATATTTCACTCAACAGCTTAACGATTTGAGAAGATGTGAAACTACCATACAGAGAAGCTAAGTATTTGCTATCATGTTTTCGGGTTCAATTGCCTGTATAGCCAGCTAGCTGTTAGCAATACTAGCTAGGTAGGTAAGATATCTAGCCTCCTAGAGTCGAACAATGAACATATTTTGACCACGTGCACGCGGTCTTCATTCGTAGGTTAGTTTCAGGACTGTAAATATAATGGACTTGTCCTTGCAAGGCAATATTTATCAATGTATTTAAAAAGTGAACAAATTAAGCTATGAATCAAAGTCGGACCTTTTTTTACTTACCTTTTCCCATCAGCGTCTCCTCAGCAACACTAAAAGAAAAATACTTCCGGGTCACGGAATTCGACGTTTTCAAAAGAAAAGTCCCTAATGTAATAGAAAACTGTCATTAACCTGTATTTGTCTAAAACATTAACAATAACTCATTTGTTCATATTTAAGTGGCATTTGCATTACATTTTGGGCTTTAAAATATGCCTGGACACTATATGGTACAAATATAGCAGTGTACAGGAAAAACGATTCTTTAAATTCTGTAAAGTGGTGTAGGGAGAACACAGGAGGGTCTGTAGAATCTATATGGTGTAATTACTTGGGGCGTTGAATCATGGAGTGTTGCTGGCCTTAAACTGTGGTCAAACAGCTTAAAATGGGTTGCCTGGATACTATATGGTACATAGGGCACTGTACAGGAAACATTAAATAGATTGTGTCCTTAAAGCCAGGGTTCTGTCTACTTAGAGTTCCTAGAATACAAAACAGGTGAGTTTGAACACAAAGCTTGGTCATAAGAAGCTTTATGTTGATATTTGAATCGAGACACACATATTAGCACCATGCCCAGAAACACGTTCTACTCCACCCACTCAATTGGTCCCAATGCAATCCACTACAGGCCTATAAATTACATATGGGCTTATAAGTATTCAGACCCCTTGACTTTTTCCACATTTTGTTAGGTTACAGTCGTATTCTAAAATGGATTAAATTAACAAGGCAGCTCCCACAATTTTATCAATTTCTCTCAGCCAACCAGTAATTTGTGTACGTGCTGTGCTTGTTGTGTGTCCTTCCCTATAAGCGTGCTGAAAATCTGTTGTCAATTTGTTTACTGTGAAATAGCATTGTATCTGGTCAAACAACTTTCTCCAGAAGTTTACTAAGGGTTGGTAACAGGCTGATTGGTTGGCTATTTGAGCCAGTAAAGGGGGCTTTACTATTCTTGGGTAATGGAATGATTTTTGCTTCCCTCCAGGCCCGAGGGCGCACGCTTTCTAGTAGGTTCACATGTGGTAATATTGTCAATCATACTCAGTAATTTTACATCCAGATTGTTAGACAATTTTCTCACCTCTTCCACACTGACATTACGTAATTCAAAAGTACAATTCTTGTCTATCATAATTTGGTCCGATATACTCGGATGTGTAGTGTCAGCTTTTGTTTCTGGCATGTCAGCCCTAAGTTTCTTGCTAATGAAAAAGTAATTAAAGTAGTTGGCAATATCAGTGGGTTTTGTGATAAATGAGCCATCTAATTCAGCTCGATGGCTTTTTTCCCCAAAAATGTAATTTAAGTTGCCCCAAAGCTTTTAACTATCATTCATTATATTTTATGTTTCATAGTGTGGTTGTTTTGTTTTTTTGTCACATTTTTTTTGTACGTTTGCCCATCAGTTGTGCTACCAGACTTATTTGCCATAGCTTTTGTCTCATCCCTCTCAACCATACAATTGTTTCAATTCCTCATAAATCCAAGGGGATTTAAGTCAGTTTTTCTTAATGGGTATATGCAAATTAGTAACTGGAATAACAATTTCATTAATGTGTCAAGTGCAGCATCTTGTTGTTCCTCATGACACACCACAGACCAGCAAATATTATTTACATCAATAGCTGAAACAAGGAAGTAAAACCATTGAACATTTATGTAATATGACTTCATTTGTTCTGTTCAAAGACCAACATCTTCCACTGTGATGTTGACTTTCTGCTCCAGCAGCACAGTTAACCTCTTAAAGAGTTGGCCAAGATGCCATCTCTGGAGCCTGCTGTACACTCTGGGCTCTACTGTTACAACAAGGACCCAGTGACTCTGTAGGCTGTCTCAGTTTGGAAGGACAGCGGCAGGCTAAGCAAGTCCTCAATCTCCTAAAATAAACACACACCCACATATATATATATAACACAAAAGGAAATCAATATGCCCTACTAATGGGTTTCCCACTCTAGAGTTTACAAGGTTGAATAATTTCTAATTCCCAACATCTCCTTCTCAGTCCATTTACAAGTGGATGTTCTAGGCTTCTGCAGTTGTGCTTATCTTTCTAATCTCCTGTCAGTTTAAGTCTTTATGACAGATTACTCACCCCTCTCACTCTGCTGTGGTATGAGTCACGGTGGAGTTGACTTTACCTCCAGCCTGTTGCTGAGAAACCAAGCTCCTCATTCTGTATTCCTTAGATGTCTTCCTTCAGTTGGTGTAACCGAGACATTCCCTGGTTAGTTGGTTCCAGTAAATCAACATTTTCACAATATTCTTCTTATTTTACCCAATGAGCGTTGACTCTTTCCTTTCACTTCAGATCCATTTATTCCACAACGTTCAAACAGGTAAAGTACATTGTCCTCAATTAAAGTCCATAAAATCAGTTCGATGTCACCCAACAACGTTTCCCCCATCTCGATTTTATGTTTCCTACTCATGTTGCAAATATGTGGCAGAGCTCACATGAAGATCGATCCAAGTGGTGCTTCCAGCATTGAAGGAGAGGAGCAGGTTGAGGTCCTCGCTGTCTTCAATGTAAGCCTACGCTATGAAGGTAGTCGGTACACTCAAAACACACCAGCAGCATATAAGCACGAGGTAAGGCTCGTTACCACTCCAAAGGAGGACACAGTAACTTTTGAGTTAAAGGTATATTCTAATATGCAATACCATCAAATGCATGCGGTAAGACAATGCAGGAAATTGAAATGTGTCTCCCATGACAACATTTTAACAATAGGCCTATGTTACGATTTGAAGCTACATCATTTTGTTAACAAAACAAAAAAGTCTTTACATTTATACAAATATATAATTAAGCAAGTCCCATGTCGTTTTGATCACAATAAATACTAACATTACCTAGGTTCTCTGGCTATCTAACTAGCTAGGGTGCATCAAATTAATATCGAATCAATACATTTCAAGCAAACTTTTGCACAAGACTGTAAATCGCTAGGTAAATAACTCACCATTTAAACATTTTGAGCATTTATGAAGCTTTATCAGTAGTACAAATGTGTCCATGGTTGGACCCAAAGATGGTGGAGGGCATTAGCGTTTTATCAGCAACAATAGAATAGTACTTCCGGGTCACAGAAATGAGGAACAGCCCACAATAAAAGCCAGGAGTCAGTAATCACGTCATGAAGTAGTCCTCTAAATCACGCCCACCAATGATGAGATAAATGATAAAGCCTTTACTAGTGTTGTCCAATAGTTACATAACAAAACAATATAGACATCAAATTCTTAAACCTGATAAAAGCCTTTAGATACAAATACTTCATTTTATATGAGAGGACAAACATACAAAAGGTGCAGCTCTATCTGGGGAAACTTACTAATTGGATTTTACTTTCATAAGAAATGTATTCACTTAGTCATTGCCGTACTTTATAATGCGTTATTAGAATTTGATTCAGGTTATTGTTAGCTATTATACAATATACATTCCCATTTTTATTCATTTAGCTCTTATCACGAGCGACTTGCAGCAGCGAGTGCATACGTGGTTATCAAACCCGCAACTCTGGCGTTGCAAGCACCGTGGTTTACCAACTGAGCCACACCGTGTTTATAAAAGTGTTACAGGTTTGACCAAACTTCAGAGTTCCATTTGGCAAATATCTATTAATACTTATGTATTCTTTTACACACTTTACAAAAATAACTCGCATACCCCTGTTTCTTTTTCTTCTTTGACGTTTTTCTATTTGGGGTTTATCACCTTAAACCATCAATGGAGATTACCACAAGCACCACTAGTGACGTTTTCATTTGCCCAGAGAAAATAAACTCTACCCACAATCAGTGCAAAAGTATGTGTTCGCAGGTGACATTTTAAGTTACTGGGGCTTCTCGTCTGTGTGCACTCCCTGGTGACTAATTCATTCAGATAAAAGAAAATAAGATGAAATTAGCTATAAATGATAGTTTAAACATATGTACATAGTATATACAATGTTTACATACGTGCATAGTGAGTGGGATTATAAAGTGCAGTAGCAGCATAGAATTATAGAGAAAGAATGATGAGTATGTACAGGAGTTATGTAAATGGGATAAGTACATGAATCCTCAGTAGTGCAGTAAGTGGACAGAACTATTGTATTGGTCTGGTGGACAAATGATTCCAATGTGTAAAGAATGTCAATAAATGGCGTGTGGTAGCATTTCGCTACATCTGCAATAACATCTGCTAAACACATACAGTGGGGCAAAAAAGTATTTAGTCAGCCACCAATTGTGCAAGTTCTCCCACTTAAAAAGATGAGAGGCCTGTAATTTTCATCATAGGTACACTTCAACTATGACAGACAGAATGAGAAAAAAAAAATCCAGATAATCACATTGTAGGATTTTTAATGAATTTATTTGCAAAATATGGTGTAAAATAAATATTTGGTCACCTACAAACAAGCAAGATTTCTGGCTCTCACAGACCTGTAACTTCTTCTTTAAGAGGCTCCTCTGTCCTCCACTCATTACCTGTATTAATGGCACCTGTTTAACTTGTTATCAGTATAAAAGACACCTGTCCACAACCTCAAACAGTCACACTCCAAACTCCACTATGCCCAAGACCAAAGAGCTGTCAAGGGACACCAGAAACAAAATTGTAGACCTGCACCAGGCTGGGAAGACTGAATCTGCAATAGGTAAGCAGCTTGGTTTGAAGAAATCAACTGTGGGAGCAATTATTAGGAAATGGAAGACATACAAGACCACTGATAATCTCCCTCTGTGGGGCTCCACGCAAGATCTCACCCCTTGGGGTCAAAATGATCACACGAACGGTGAGCAAAAATCCCAGAACCACATGGGGGGACCTAGTGAATGAGCTGGGACCAAAGTAACAAAGCCTACCATCAGCAAGGGCATTGAAGATGAAATGTGGCTGGGTCTTTCAGCATGACATTGATCCCAAACACACCGCCCGGGCAACGAAGGAGTGGCTTTGTAAGAAGCATTTCAAGGTCCTGGAGTGGCCTAGTCCGTCTCCAGATCTCAACCCCATAGAAAATCTTTGGAGGGAGTTGAAAGTCCGTGTTGCCCAGCAACAGCCCCAAAACATCACTGCTCTAGAGGAGATCTGCATGGAGGAATGGGCCAAAATACCAGCAACAGTGTGTGTGAACCTTGTGAAGACTTAGAGAAAATGTTTGACCTCTGTCATTGCCAACAAAGGGTATATAACAAAGTATTGAGAAACTTTTGTTATTATTATTTTACACCATCATTTGCAAATAAATTCATTAAAAATCCTGCAATGTGATTTTCTGGATTTTTTTTCTTATTTTGTCTGTCATATTTGAAGTGTACCTATGATGAAAATTACAGGCCTCATCTTTTTAAGTGGGAGAACTTGCACAATTGGTGGCTGACTAAATACTTTTTTCCCCACTGTATGTAAATGTGTACTGCAGTACTGATGAACGACGACATGGATAATATAGAGCTAGCGGGATTTTCCATGCAGCGGCAGGACAGAGTAGCTACGTCTGGTAAGACGAGGGTCGGGGGTGTGTGTCTTTTTGTTAATAACAGCTGGTGCGCGATGTCTAATATTAAAGTAGTCTTCAGTTATTGCTCGCCTGAGGTAGAGTACCTCATGATAAACTGTAGACCACACTATCTACCAAGAGTTCTCATCAACTGGTTGACCGCATTCATCCAGCTGTATACAAGAAAACAGTGCAGATAGCCCAGGTAAGCCAATGTGCGGGAGCACTGGTTGGTCGGCCCAATTGAGGTACTATGTACATGAATGTATAGTTAAAGTGACTATGCATATATGTTAAACAGAGTAACAGCAGTGTAAAAAGAGGGGTTGGGTATCGCTTGCTATGCGGTAGTAGAGAGAACATGTTTCAAACAGACCACCATAGTCCCTGTGCGTAAGGAAGCAAAGGTAACCTGCCAAAATGTTTACCTCCCGCAGCACTCACGTCGGTAGCTATGAAGGGCTTTGAAATGCTGGTCATGGCTCACATCAACAGCATCATCCCGGATACCCTAGACCCATTCCAATTTGCCCCAACAGATGATGCAATCTCAATCGCACTCCACACTGCCCTTTCCCACCTGGACAAAAGGAACACCTATGTGAGAATGCTGTTCATTGCCTACAGCTCAGCGTTCAACACCATAGTGCCCACAAAGCTCATCACTAAGCTAAGGACCCTGGGACTAAACACCTCCCTCTACAACTGGATCCTGGACTTCCTGATGGGCTGCCCCCAGGTGGTAAGGGTAGGCAACAACACATCCGCCACGCTGATCCTAAACACTGGGGCCCCTCAGGGGTGCGTGCTTAGTCCCTCCTATACTCTCTGTTCACCCATGACAGCATGGCCAAACACGACTCCAAAACCATCAAGTTTGCTGATGACACAGCAGTGGTAGACCTGATTATCGACAACGATGAGACAGTCTATAGGGAGGTCAGTGACCTGGCAGTGGGGTGCCAGGACAACTACCTCTCTCTCAATGTGAGCAAGACAAAGGAGCTGATTTTTGACTACAGGAAAAGGCAGGCCGAACAGGCACCCATTAACATTGATGGGGCTGTAGTGGAGCGGGTTGAGAGTTTTAAGTTCCTTGGTGTCCATATCACAAACTAATTATCATGGTCCAAACACACCAAGATAATCGAAGAGGGCACGACAACACCTTTTCCCCCTCAGGAGACTGAAAAGAATTGGCATTAGTTCTCAGATCCTGAAAAAGTTCTACAGCTGCACCATCGAGAGCATCCGGACCGGTTTTATCACCGCCTGGTATGGCAACTGCTCGGAATCTGACCATAAGGTGCTACAGAGGGTAATGCGTAAAGCCCAGTACATCACTGGGGCCAAGCTTCCTGTCATCCAGGACCTATATACTAGGCAGTGTCAGAGGAAAGCCCCAAAATTGTCAAAGACTCCAGTCACCCAAGTCATAGAATGTTCTCTCTGCTACCTCACGGCAAGTGGTACCGGAGCGCCGAGTCTCTGTCCAAAAGGCTCCTTAACAGCTTCTACACCCAAGCCATAAGTCTGCTACAGAATTAATCAAATGCCCCCCCCCCCCCATTTGTTTTGTACACTGCTGCTACTCGCTGTTTTATCTATGCATAGTCACTTTACATGTACAAATTATCTTGACTAACCTGTACGCCCGAACATTGACTCAGTATCGGTACCGCTTTTATATATCCTTGTTATTTTGTGTTACTTTCTATTATTTTGTACTTTAGTTTGGTAAATATTTTCATAGCTCTTTCTTGAACTGCATTGTTGGTTAAGGGCTTGTAAAATACCGTGAAATGCTAAGATCTACCTGTTGTATTCAGCGCATGTGACAGTTTGATTTGAATAAGATTTGATTTAGTAGGGTGCAGTCAAATATTTTTTTATAACTAAACCAAGATAGACCGCAGCCTGTCGTTTCAAACGAACAACTGCGCCATAGTGGGCAGAGCCAAGCACGAGATCCTATTGGCGTGTTCTAGCATGTATTTACATATTTCCGTTGGGTAACGCCTACTTTGAAGTGCAAGTGTGCAATTACTCAATTAGCCTTTGCACCTCTAAACAACACACTTAAAAAAAACTTTGGCAAAGGGTAAAGTCTACAGAACGGAGTCCTCTGTTCATAACAGATTCTACTTTTGGGAACAGAAAACTGATCAAATATTTAATCGATTAGTCAATTATCAGAATGTCAGACAAAATCCATCTCATTCCATCTTCTCCCACTGCTGACCACTGAGCTTCCTCGCACTACTATATTTGATAGTGAGTGGAAACGCCAACTGGATGCTTCACATTTTATACATCCGGTGAAATATCGGTCTCATTGTTCCATCTGTGGTTCAGTAGTCGGTTGGTGGTTCAATCATTTTTCTGATTTCTAGCTGCACCAATCAAAGCAGTGAAGGTGGCGAAAACCATTCAGCTTGGGGCGACAGGTGAGCGGGGTTCCAAAATGCAATCATATCATATACAATTTTTGCTATTTATACAGTTGTATTTTTTTGTATACAGACTAGCCTAAAAATAAGTGCAACTTGACAAAGTATCCAATAGATTGTGATCAGTTGCTGGTAATAAAATAAAAGTTGAGCTGAGTGAATTATTTTAATGTATCCACCATCTTGGCTGTAGTCAAAGATGATCTATTATGTTGCTCAGCTCAGACACGACTCGCGAACTTCGCAGGTGTTTCTGATGAATAAACAATGCCATGCTGGAGGCTGGTACCATTCAAATAAAACCCATCCCTGAAACAAAACGTATGGTAAAAATAATTTACACATCATGTCGTAAGAAGACACGTCATTGGCACGAAGCAGGCATTTTGATTTTGTGACTTAAAGCCCTAATATATCATAGTGTAACGACCCTGGGTTTATAAGCGTGCCGGGGCTCGAAGGTGGAGGGTTCGAGACCTGCTCCCTGCCTGTTTCATTACAATACGTTGACTAAAACGATGACTTACATTGTTGTGCAACTTATGTTCTTACCTGCTTGCCCACTAGCAAGCTGGGTCCTTTTAGCATGTCAGCAATCTGGTTCACCTGTTCCTCCAGTAACTCGAGATCACCAGCAACACGGGACATTTAGAATGTCAGCAACACGGGACATTTGGTCCTACAACATTCCGAGATCTGTAGCCTTAGCTTTTGGTTTTCCTCAGCCTGCCGTCTCATTTCCTGCTGGATACTTTGCATTTCTACGCCGAAAAATCTAACAACATTTTGGATTTTAAGTTGCACTCCTGCGAAACGTACATGTTATTTTCAGCTATAAAACTGGTCGAAATGAAATGAAATGCTTTGCAAGGCAGAACACATCAGCACAGTTTGGGGTAACCTAGCGGTTAAGAGCGTTGGTAACCGAAAGATCTTGGTTGGAATCCCCTAGGGGACCCATCGGCCGATGTACCCTTGAGCAAGGCACTTAACCCTAATTGCTCTGGATAAGAGCATCTGCTAAATGACTAAAATTAGAAAAATGTTCAACTTCATATTCATCATCTCCAGCACAACATCAACATATGTGAAAATGGCACCTTTTGTTTTTTTGTGTAGTAGAAAGATAAGCGTTTCCAATGATGACAGTGTGCATCATGTGATTAACCAATTATGAGTAGGCATTATCTAATTGAAGGTCACTGGAAACACTTTTTTTACTTCAACATAGAAATGTTTTGTGTGTGGCCCTTTAAGCGAATGTGCAGTTGAGGGCATAAGAATCAATAATAAATCATTGTGTAATATTTTGTTTACTAACCATACGCTAATTTCACAAGCCTTAGAGGTAATAACTTAAAGTCCCAACCGCTCTGGATAAAACCTGCTCTTACCATGATCAAATCATCCTTTCATCCTCCTTCATCAGGATCACCTTCAGTGGTACCGAAATAGGACTTCCATAATGTTCTCTGGTACACAGCATCTTCTTTCAACATTCTCAAGTCGGAGGTTTACTGACTGGGCAAAACTGTCATTTTGATCAGCACTCCTGTAATTGTCCAATACATCATCAATGTTCCTCAGCATGACAGCTGAATCAATGACCTTGTTCTTGTTGATGGCCTGAGCTTGAGGGTTCTATCCCTGGATCCTGTTGTACACCTGAGGATTTGCTGGCTAGAGCTAGTTTACAAGGTATGAACACATCCTAAACAGTGGTCAGAGTTCAACCTCCTGTTCCTCCTTTGTGTGCCACACTCTCTCCCGTTTCTACTGTATGTATGAGCAGATTTCAAACATGGCTGCAGTAAGTGTTGTGGTGCTTATAAACACCAAAAGGGACGTTTTTTGTAGATGGAAAAAATATATATTAGATGGGAGCAATCGCAGATGAGTTCACAGCTCTTTCATACGGACTCTGAAATATCCATTTACATAAACGGGTCATTGATTTCCTTCGAGCTTCAGTGCAACTTTAAGAGTATTTTTCTGTTAATGTATCCTAAATCAAAGAGGGAAAAACATCTGAATTCAGAGTAAAGACTTTATTATCAGTATAACTCATAGCCAATACAGTTAGGCCTACATAACAAAAAAAATAGAATTTAACAAGCTTTAAGAGTTCCATATAGCATCTAATACCTTTCAAATATATCAATCCCTTTAATGCATTATTTTACCATTTCCCTTTTACACACCTTTAGCAACATTACACAGTTAAACCCCTAGATGTTTTCTCTCTACTTTCATTTTGATTCAATGTCCTTAAGTCAGGTTAAGCCATTGGAGATCACCACAAGCATTTTAGAATGTCCCCCACTTTTTCTATGAATGCCATTATGGGGGTAACTAAATACTGCAGGTCTGGCATTACTGATACGGCTTCTCTCCTGTGTGCCCACTGATCCACTTAAGGAATTATTTGAATGTTGAAAAATGTACATCAGTCATATGTAAAGCTTCTGGTGGATACATACTTACTGTATTGTCTGACTGAAGTGAGTACGTTAAGAACAAGGGTCTGCTACAGTGAGATCAATGGTAAGGCTTCTCTCTCCTGTGTGTTCGCTGGTGTGATTTTAAGTTACTCTGTTGAGAGAAAAAGTCCCCACATTCAGAGCAGCAGAAAGGTTTCTCTCCCGTGTGCACCCTCTGGTGAACCTTTAGCTGATTCGACGAGGTGAAGCGCTTCTCACAGTCAGGACAGGAGTATGGCTTCTCTCCTGTATGTATTCTCTGGTGATGTTTGAAGCTACCTACATAAGAGAAACTCTCCCCACATTCAGAACAATTATAAGGCTTTTCTCCAGTGTGCACTCTCTTATGAACTGTTAGATGGCTTGGTGAGGTGAAACCCTTTCCACAGTCAGAGCAGGAGTATGGCTTTTCTCCTGTGTGAATCAGCTGATGACGTTGCAAGTCTCGCAGATAGGAGAAACTTTTGCTGCAGGTAGGGCAGTGGTGAGGCTTCTCTCCAGTGTGTGTTCGTTGGTGACCTTTCAAGCCACTCAGTTGAGAGAAACTCATCCCACAGTCAGAGCAGTGGTAAGGCTTCTCTCCTGTGTGCACTCGTTGGTGAACTGTTAGATGATGTGATGCAGGAAAGCGCTTCCCACAGACAGAGCAGGCATAAGGCTTCTCTCCAGAATGTTTTCGAATGTGTCTTTCAAGATATGATGGGAATGGGAAGCTCTCCTCACAGTGTGGGCAGTGGTGAGACCCCTTAGCTTTGCTCCATTCCTGATGTTTCTTCCCTGATGCAGGAAATGTCTCAACTTGGTCAGAGTTGTTAGAGGTCTCTCCTGGGTGAATGACAACATTAGAACAGGTGCAACACAATTTATTTCATTTTTATTTAACCTTTATTTAATCTGGCAAGTCAGTTAAGAACAAATTCTTATTTACAATGACTGCCAAACCCGGACGACGCTGGGCCAGTGCCTCTAGCACTGAGATACAGTACCTTGGCCTCCCGGGTGGCGCAGTGGTCTAAGGCACTGCATCGCTAGCTGTGCCACCATAGACTCTGGGTTCGAGGCCAGGCTCTGTCGTAACCAGCCGCGACCAGGAGGTCCATGGGGCGATGCACAATTGGCCTAGCGTCGTCCGGGTTAGGGAGGGTTTGGCCAGTAGGGATATCCTTGTCTCATTGCGCACTAGCGACTCCTGTGGCGGGCCGGGCGCAGTGCACGCTGACCAGGTCGCTAGGTGCACGGTGTTTCCTCCGACACATTGGTGCGGCTGGCTTCCGGGTTGGATGTGCGCTGTGTTGGGTTGTGTTTCGAAGGATGCATGACTTTCGTGTCTCTCCCTCTCATCGCTACGGGAGTTGTAGCGATGAGACAAGATAGTAACTACTAAAAGAAACAATTGGATACTACGAAATTGGGGAGAAAAGGGGGTAAAATTTAAAACAAAAATAATTAAAAAATGAAAAGATACAGTACTTTAGACCGCTGTGACACTCGGGAGCCTACATCCACAATCAATGTGTCCAATAAAGTACTATTGAAACGGGGTATAGAGAACTAACCTTCTAGTGTATGGAGAGTACTATTGAAACGGGGTATAGAGAACTAACCTTCTAGTGTATGGAGAGTACTATTGAAGTGGGGCTAAGTAGGTTTCCCTGGTTGAAACTATAATGCTACATTTCCTTTCACTTCTTACCGTGATCAGATTCCCCAATGTCGTCGTCTTCCTCCTCTTTTATGATGACTTTCAGGCCCAGTGTTTGACTGCTGTTTGATGATGTCATCTCTGGACTCGCTCCTGTGTGAATGAGAACATAACAAATGATGTAAAAACGGTGCAACTACATCATCTTGCATTGACTTGAGGAAATACTAAAACCATGTAACAAAGTGGTTGGCGGCCATCTTTATTTGACCTTTTATTTAACTAGGCAAGTCAATTAAGAAGCAATTTTTATTTTAAATGACAGCCTAGGAACAGTGGGTTAACTGCCTGTTCAGGGGCAGAACGACAGATGTGTACCTTGTCAGCTCGGAGATTTGAACTTGCAACCTTCCGGTTACTAGTCCAACGCTCTAACCACTAGCGCCCTGCCTCGCTCGATCAACAGCCTAAAAATGGTGTCCTAAAATAATTTCATTAATCTGACTCTGACTAAAAGGAAAGTAGGAAAACCAGCTGGCCTTGAGGACCAGAACACCACTGCGAAAGGGGGATATCAGGTCAGTTGTCCAACAATGTTTATAACTGAATGTTTGGAACTGAAACGTGTCTTCCTCATTTAACCCAACCCCTCTGAATCGGAGAGGTGCGGGGTACCTGCCATAATCGACATCCACGTCTTCAGCGCCCTGGGAACAGTGGGTTAACTGCTTTGCTCAGGGGCGGAATGACAGAGTTTTACTTTGTCAGCTCGGGGATTCAATCCAGCAACCTTCCGGTTACAGGCCCAACGCTCTAACCACTAGGTCTAACAGCTGTTGATAAAACCTGCTCTCCTTACCTGGGTAATCATCATATTCCCAAATCTTCACTTCCTCCTCTTCATCTTTCGTGATGATATTCAACAGGAGTGTTTGACTGCTGTCTTTCACTGATGCCATTTCTTCTGCGGTGCCCAGTGATGTCAGTCAGGACCCAGTCAGTATAGTCTTGGGCTCAGTGTGGAGAAGCGAGATAGATAGTTATCCTCACTGTTCCAAAATAAAGTCCAGACTAACAACCTGTAAAATAAGTATGTATGAAGTGCACGACAGTTATGTAATTTGATGGCTTGCTTGCTATATAGCTAGTTAGCACACACCTCCCTTGATTTAAAAATACACATCCCATATTTTCTGATTTATTCAATGTTGCAACGCAAACTTAGTTCCCTGTCCCGGGCCTTGGGTGGCTAAGCAACGAAATAAAGTTTACATGTGCAAGGTAGCTGGCTAACGTGAGCTATGTAGGGTTTTAGCTAACATATTTCGCTAGCTAGCTAAGCAGCTACATAATATTTGGTTTAGCTAGTTAACGTTACATATTTCCTTATGTTGCTTACTTGCAGGGGGGAAACAACGTTATGCGGCGACATTGTTTAGCAATGCATTGTTTGTTAGCTTTAGCGAATAGTTGAGTCTCAAACGCTAGCGAGGCCTTCTCTGGCCATTTGCCCTACAACCCGGCGGGTTCTTACCTGAGGCCTTGTTTCGCAAAAAAAGTATCAGATATAGATTTTTTTTTTGTGGACTGGTAGACGTTATTGTTAATTGTTTAAATTATATTTATGACCTAACATCTCTAAAATAAGAACCAGAACAAACGCAATAGCAACTTCCTCGTTTTCTTTCTCGACATACTAGGCGTTGTCGTCAAACTACATTTAATGTGGACCCACGCCACCTGTTGTCCGGGAGGGTCTTTTTCTTCTTGGATGAGGTTAAATGGCGATTGGCATCCAATGAATGTTGCATTACCGCCTACAACTAGATTGAGCCATATATCCATTCCAGCGGGAAGTTGGGGTGCTGCACTGGGCCTTTAATAGTCTTGTATTAGATGACCCTTATAGCGGCCTGCAGCATGTTGAAGAAAAATCACAACGCATCCAACCCCAAACTAATTTCCGCTGCTATGTATAAATCCCGTATGAAAACGTTAATACCCTACCATCTAAACCTACACTAATTAAAAACCCACCACCCTATTCCACTATTTAAACCTATCTAGCCATACCTCAGGCCAACGCCTGGAAGGACGGGACACCACCACTCAACACACCCTGTAACTCTTCTGATGTCAAATCTCGTACACCCAAACACTTCTCAGCAGCTGCCACAAGAACCTCTATTTTCTGCGACCTGCGGTACGGTTTATAACCATTGCTATGAATGCTAAAAAGTCAATCTTACTGTAGCATATATCAATCGTTGGCCTATCCCTCGGTACTGGCACAGATCTACTATTCACATGAACCCTCTCAGGACCCCTCCCCCTTGACCCATCTTCCTCAGTATACAACACCTTCTGCACTATTCTAACCCTGGCAACCTCAACCTGCCTCTCTCGCACCAGACATTTCTGATCCCCAGCCCCATGGGCACCCCTACAATATACACTTTCTCTTCTTTCTCCAATACTACACATTCCTTTGTCTCATGTCCTTCTGCACACTTCTCACATCTCCCTCCTACACCCTGATGCCACATGCCCATAATCTTGACACCTGTAACAACGTAATGGATTCGGCACAACAGCTCATAGGGGATAACTGAAATATCCTAAGTACACTTTGTCGGGCAAAGACTCAACAGCAAAACTCAAAAGAACAAATAATTACTTCTGTTTTACAACTCATACCACCATGTCTGCATCGCACCAAACAAAGAGCATCACAAACACCGGGAATCTTCCCCTTCAGTTGGTCCACTGTCACATTTACCGCTACCCCAGTAATCAACCGGCATCTCTTTTCCACATTTGTTTGGCATGGAGCGCCTTCTCCCTCGGCAGAAACATAAACAATTATCACAAGATCACTTCGGGTTACCTTCACCGATTCCACAGCACCAAACTTCATTTTCACCCACTCTGAAACCACATATGGATCAGAGAACATCACCACACCTGCTAACTTCGATCATTCGCCCTCACACACTTCCATTTGACCTCCAGACCTCGATCCGGCATATGGCTCACTCTGTTTACACGTTCCACCAATCTTCTTCGACAAACCATCTACCGCCATCTTCAGACGATTTCAAGCTCACCCTCTTCGACCTCCTCTGCCCCTCGTTTTCCCTCCATTCCTCCTCCGTATAAGTCTCCCTTATGATAATATTGCAGTTCTCCTAACAAACATCTCGTTCTTGCCCCATCTCAAGGAAAGCTATCTTCCTTTCTTCCCCTATCACGGGTCAAAGTTCAGCATGCGTGTGAATCACACGAATACTATAAAGAATTGCTCCGATTTTAGTCATTTTATTTGTAACATAAATGTGATATTGCACTCTTCTCATGCGAAAGTGAGGTCCGTATGGAAACACACACACACACACACAAACAAACAATGACCCAGCAGCTAGATTAGCCAGAGCATTTCTGACCACCAAATTCTGAATGATGAAGTAATGTAGACATCATGTAGGGACTTGTTGTCCAAGGGCCAATAGATGGCAGTCGTTGTTCTGTAAATCGACTCAATCTTGATGAATGTTGATTTAAAGATGAACCCATCACCTTGATTGATCTACAATTGTATGGTGAACAGTGTCTAACGACCTCATTCCTGTTTGGATATAATCTCAGCATCCTGTGAATTGTGTCTGATTGACATGAATGGTTTGCTTTTCTTCTGTAAAACAACACATACATCCAGGTCAGGTGTGATTACCATCTGTGTGGTGATTGTATTTGGATTCAGGGACTCTGTTGCGTGTAGGTGGGTCGTTCCACAAAAGGAGTGCCTTTTGGTATTTTAAGTAGAAATTGTGCACCAATATTGAGTTTTAAAAGTCTGTTATATTAAATGAAGTGCCCTGTAATATAGACCACATGGAGAATTGAAATCAATAAAGACTTGTTAAAGTGCCAAAATGGAGCATTGGGGCGGCAGTGTAGCCTAGTGGTTAGAGTGTTGGACTAGTAACCGGAAGGTTGGGAGTTCAAACCCCCGAGCTGACAAGGTACAAATCTGTCGTTCTGCCCCTGAACAGGCAGTTAACCCACTGTTCCCAGGCCGTCATTGAAAATAAGAATGTGTTCTTAACTGACTTGCCTGGTTAAATAAAGGTAAAAATATATATATATACCTTCTGACTTCAAAGAATTTAATCCACTTATCCCCAAAATGTCTTTCATTGTTAATCCCTAGTTATTTTGTTGCTTTGAGAATCTTTTCTGAAGATTATTTATTTTGTGCGATTTAGTGATTTAATAACATTACCGGTCAAAAGTTTAGACACACCTACTCATTCCAGGGTTTTTCTTTATTTAAAAAAAAACTTTTAAAAAACTAAGACATCAAAACTATGAAATTACACATATGGAATCATGTAGTAACCAAAAACAGTGTGTAACAAATCTAAATATTTTTGATTCTTCAAAGTAGCCACACTTTTCCTTGAAGACAGCTTTGCACACTCTTGGCATTCTCTCAACCAGTTTCATGAGGTAATCACCTGGAATGCTTTTCCAGCAGTCTTGAATAAGCTCACACATATGCTGAGCACTTGTTGGTTGATTTTCCTTCACTCCGCGGTCCAACTCATTCCAAACCATCTCAATTGGCTTGAGGTAGGGTGATTGTGGAAACGAGGTCATCTGATGCAGCACTCCATCACTCTCCTTCTTGGTCAAATAGCCATTTCACAGCCTGGAGGTGTTTTGGGTCATTGTCCTGTTGAAAAACAAATAATAGTCCCACTAAGCGCAAACCAGATGGGATGGCGTATCGCTGCAGAATACTGTGGTAGACATGCTGGTTAAGTGTCCCTTGAATTCTAAATAATTCACTGACAATGTCACCAGCAAAGCACCCCCACACCTCCTCCTCCATGCTTCACAGTGGGAACCACAGATGCGAAGATCATCCGTTCACCTACTCTGTGTCTCACAAAGACACAGCGGTTGGAACCAAAAATCTCCAAATTGGACTCATCAGACCAAAGGAGTGATTTCAACTGGTCTAGTGTTTCTTGGCCCAAGCAATACTCTTCTTATTGGTGTTCTTTAGTAGTGTTTTTTTGTTGTTGCAGCAATTCAACCATGAAGGCCTGATTCACTCAGTCTCCTCAGAACAGTTGATGTTGAGATGTCTGTTCCAGACGCACAAAATGCTTACTTCTCTCATTTGGTGCACAAATTTGTTTACATCCTTGTTAGTGAGCATTTATCCTTCATGCCAAGATAATCCATCCACCTGACAGGTGTGGCATATCAAGAAGCTGATTAAACAGCACGATTACACAGGTGCACCTTGTGCCAGGGACAATAAAAGGCCACTAAAATGTGCAGTTGTGTCACAAAACACAATGCCACAGATGTCTCAAGTTTTGAGGGAGCATGTAATTGGCACGCTGACTGACGAAATGTCTACTAGAGCTGTTTAACGCCAGCCCAGGACCTCCACATCCAGCTTCTTCAACTGCGGCATCGTCTGAGACCAGCCACCCGGACAGCTGATGAAACAGTGGGTTTGGACAACCGAATAATTTCTGCGAACAGTAAGAAACCCTCTCAGGGAAGCTTGTCGTCTTCACCAGGGTATTGACCTGACTTCAGTTCGGTGTCGTAAATGGTCACTTTCGATGGCCACTGGCATGCTGGAGAAGTGTGCTCTTCACAGATTAATCCGGTTTCAACTGTGCCAGACAGACATGTGTGCGAGCAATTGACTGATGTCAACGTTGTGAACCGAGTGCCCCATCGATGGCAGTTTGAATGCACAGAGATACCGTGACAAGATCCTGAGGCCAATTGTTGTACCATTCATCCTCCACCCAGACCTCAGGTTTCAGTATGATAATGCACAACCCCATGTTGCAAGAATCTGTACACAATTCCTGGAAGTTGAAAATGTCCCCGTTTTTCCATGGCCTACATACCCACCAAACATGTCACCCATTGAGCATGTTTTGGATGCTCTGGATCAACAGCGTGTTCCAGTTCCCATCAATATCCAGCAACTTCACACAGCCATTGAATAGGAGTGGAACTATATCCCACAAGCTACAATTAACAGTCGGATCAACTCTATGCGAAGGAGATGTGCGGAGCTGCATGAGGCAAATGGTGGTCACACCAAATACTGACTGGTTTTCTGATCCACACCCCTACTTTTTTTAGGCATCTGTTGGTCACAGATATCTGTATTCCCAGTCATGTGAAATCCATAGATTATGGCCGAATAAATGCATTTCAATTGACAGATTTCCTTTTTATATGAACTTTAACTCAGTAAAATATTTGAAATTGTTGCATATATATATATATATATTTGTTCAGTGTACTTCCAAAAAGGGTCTAATGTTCAAACAAACCAAAAAAAAATGCCTCTTCAGGACCTCAATATATTGAGACGATGTTCCAACCTGTGCATGGCAGTAATGAGTGATTGGAGGTGCCGAACAGGCATTTTTTGGGGTTGCTTGTATATTTAAAAGACCTACATACTGGGCTTAACCTGAGAAAATGAAGACGGTAGCTCAGCGAAACTCCATTCTTGGTGAGTAACGAACATATTTTGACATTATACCGCTGTCTAATGAGTAGCGCTTAACGGTTAGTGTTTTTTGAGGTTGGTTCGGTTTTGGTTCGATTTATTAAAAAATGATCAGGGTTTTAAATTTTAGATTATTTAAAAGCATTATGAAATAATGACATTTATTTTAGAGCTTTTTTAATGGAAATCCACGAAAAAATTGTGAACATTCAATTACCAAAACATTGAAAATATTCCGTTGGCTCAGCCAGGTCCACATTGTTTAGACGTCAATAGGAAAATAGGAAATGACTGTGAAATAATACAATATTTCAGTTGGGTATATTACTTTTTATTTGATGACTTTATTCTTTTTCAATCCTTAAACTTAGTCATCTCATCTCAGACAGTAGAAGACAGCCAGCCAGACGTCCTCTCTGTGCTCCCAATACTGTACTGTATTTAGTCATACTATATTTTTATTTCACCTTTATTTAACCAGGTAGGCCAGTTGAGAACAAGTTCTCATTTACAACTGCGACCTGGCCAAGATAAAGCAGTGTGAAAAAGAGCAGAAAAGTAAATAAAATATAAAAAGTATGGCGATGAGGTAGGTAGATTGGGTGGGCTATTTACAGATGGACTATGTACAGCTGCAGCGATCGGTTAGCTGCTCAGATAGTTGGTGTTGAAAGTTGGTGAGGGAAATCAACGTCTCCAACTTCAGCGATTTTTGAAATTCGTTCCAGTCTCTGGCAGCAGAGAACTGGAAGGAAAGGCGGCCAAATGAGGTGTTGGCTTTGGAGATGATCAGTGAGATATACCTGCTGGAACGTGTGCTACGGGTGGGTGTTATCGTGACCAGTGAACTGAGATAAGGCGGAGCTTTACGTAGCATAGACTTAGATGACCTGGAGCCAGTGTGTATGGCGACAAATATGTAGCGAGGGCCAGCCGACTAGAGCATACAGGTCGCAGTGGTGGGTGGTATAAGGTGATTTGGTAACAAAACGGATGGCACTGTGACAGACTGCATCCAATTTGCTGAGTAGAGTGTTGGAGGCTATTTTGTAAATGACATCGTCGAAGACAAGGATAGTCAGTTTTACGAGGGTATGTTTGGCAGCATGAGGGAAGGATGCTTTGTTGCGAAACAGGAAGCCGATTCTTGATTTAATTTTGGATTGGAGAACCTTAATATGAGTCTGGAAGGAGAGTTTACAGTCTAACCAGACACCTAGGTATTTGTAGTTGTCCACATATTCTAAGTCAGAACCGTCCAGAATAGTGATGCGGGCAGGTGCGGGCTGCGATCAGTTGAAGAGCATGCATTTAGTTTTACTTGCATTTAAGAGCAGTTGGAGGCCACAGTGACCAGAACAAGAGTTAAGAAATGCATGGAGCTGTTTTGCATCACCCTTCCATAGAACAGAAATATCAAAAGTACAGTTTCCAAATGATTTTAGGCAATATTTTTGTTGTTGTTGAGAGAACTTAAATACCCATCTAAGATCTGAGATTCTTGTAAAAGGTGTTGTCAAGCAGTTGTCTATGACACTCATTTACACAAACTGTCCTATCCATGACTACAACCGACCCACCCTTATCAGCAGGGCGGGTAAGGACTAACGTAACGGAAAATCAAGCAAAGCTTGTTTTTCATCCTTAGTTAAACTATGGAAAGATTTGTACTCATGTTTGTACTTAGAGATTACTAACATCATTTTCAACAAGTCTGCAAAATGTCTCAATAGATGTGCTAAAGTATTCCCTTAAAAAAGATATCTAAAAAAGCATGTCTACCTTAACATCGAAATCGTTGCACTGAGTTGTAGGCACAAAAGACAACCCTTTAATATTAAGGAGACATGGGCAGGGTTCAATATCTTGCTTGATACATTAAAGACACTCAGTCCCGGGGTTTCTGGGACGGTGTGAACGGTCTCTTGTTGCTGTTACGCACCGACCGACGCTGATGTCTTTTTTTTGTGCAGTCCAAATCTGAACCAATCATAGAAGTTTGGTTCAGATTTTGTTCGGTCTGAACCAGCCTTAATGTATCCCAAACATAGACCTCTAAAAATGACGTCTTTTCAACTTTTATTCAGAAACGAAAATGGGTTTCAGAATGGCAAGGACCAGCACTGGATAACAACCAGAGCTGCAGGTAGTCTAGAGAAGACTGCACTCTGAACCCATCTGGACATGGCCAGGGGAAACGTCATGTTTTATAGCCTAAAATACTCCCATTTTTATGTTTTGAGAATCTGAATGCGCGGTTTATAGTCACACTTCGGGTGGCTAGGCTACCTAGGCCTTTTTAATCCAAAATTATTTCCTGGAATCAATCATTCAACACAATAGTGCTGCCATACTGTGAGTGTTTTTTTTTTTAATTACAGGATGCAAAGGCATACATCACGGATCATCAACTAGATGCGGACACGGGACAATTTATTTATTGAGCAGATGGTCAGGGGACCGGAACGACTGCAAATTGACCACAAACCGACCCCAAACCGATAAAGTGCTTTCGGAAGTATTCAGACTCGACTTTCTCCACATTTTGTTACGTTACAACCTTATTCTAAAATGGATTAAATTGTTTCCCCCTTATCTACACACAATACCCTATAATGACAAAGTAAAAACAGATTTGTAGAAATGTTTGCAAATTTATGAAAATAAAAAACGGAAATATTACATTTTAAAACGTATTCAGACCCTTTATTCAGTACTTTGTTGAAACACCTTAGTCAGCGATTACAACCTCGAGTCTTCTTGGGTATGAAGCTATACGCTTGGCACATGTGTATTTGGGGAGTTTCTCCCATTCTTCTCTGCAGATCCTCTCAAGCTCTGTCAGGTTGGGTGTGGGGCGTCGCTGCACAGCTATTTTCAGGTCTCTCCAGAGATGTTTGATCGGGTTCATGTCTGGACTACTCAAGGACATTCAGATACCTCTCCCGAAGACACTCCTGCGTTGTCTTGGCTGTGTGCTTAGGGTTGTTGTCCTCTTGGAAGGTGAACCTTCGCAGCAGTCTGAGGTCCTGAGCAATCTGGTGCAGGTTTTCAAGGATCTCCCTGTACTTTGCTCCGTTCATCTTTCCCTCGACTCCCAGTCCCTGCCTCTGAAAAACATCCCACATGATGCTGCCACCACCACGCTTCAACGTAGGGATGGTGCCAGATTTCCTCCAGATGTGATGCTTGGCATTAAAGTTAAAGAGTTCAATCTTGGTTTCATCAGACCAGAGAATGTAGTTTCTCGTGGTCTGAGAGTCCTTTAGGTGCCATTTGGCAAACTCCAAGCTGGCTGTCATGTGCCTTTTACTGAGGATTGGCTTCCATCTGGCCACTCTACCATAAAGGCCTGATTAGTAGAGTGCTACAGAGATGGGAGAACCTTCCAGAAGGACAACCATCTCCACAGAGGAGCTCTGTCAGTGACCATGGGGTTCTTGGTCACCTCCCTGACCAAGGCCCTTCTACCCCGATTGCTCAGTTTGGGCAGGCAGCCAGCTCTAGGAAGAGTCTTGGTGGTTGCAAACGTCTCCCATTTAAGAATAACGGAGGCAGTGTTCTTGGGGATCTTCAATGCTGCAGAAATGTGCTGGTACCCTTCCCCAGATCTGTTCCTCAACACAATCCTGTCTCAGAGCTCTACGGACAATTCCTTCAACCGCATGTCTTAGTTTTTGCTCTGACATCTACTGTGGGACCTTGTATAGACCGGTGTGTGCCTTCCCAAATCATGTCCAATCAATTGAATTTACCACAGGTGGACTTCATCCTTGATGTTTCTAAAAAAATTGATGGAAACATGATGCAAAGGGTCTGAATACAAAACAAGGTATTACAGACTATTTTATATTAGAAACAACCTGTTTTCGCTGTGTCATTATAGAGTATTGTGTGTAGATTGAGGGGAAAACAATATTTAATACATTTTAGAAGGCTGCAACGTAACAAAATGTGGGAAGAGTCAAGGGATCTGAATACTTTCCAAATGCATTGTGTGATTGTGTGGATAAAAGAAATGACACGGCCGGCTGCCCATGAGCCTGTATTTATTTAAAAATTTTTGCACAATTGTTCTGTTGTCAATCATTTATATTGAGTATTTGGCTGACCAGTGGGCAGCGGCCAGACCCCCTACCAAGATAGAACAGCCCGCTTTTCTGGTTGGATGAGCTGGCGCAATTTCACATTCAAAGTCAGTGAGACCCGCTCTGACTGTTCAGCTCAGGCACGAAGTGTTAGGTCACCCAAGCTCACACAATGAGACCACCGATGCAATCTTCGCTCTCTCCCACTACTCTTCTATCCCATCCTCTTCCTTCTGTTAAATCCTCCCTTCTGTCTCTTGACTGCCTTTTCAACACTACTCTCCTCCCTTCCTTCGACTCCAACTGTCCCCTTTCCTCCCGGGCAGCCCGATCCTCCTCTCCTGCTCCATGACTGAGTGACTCACTACGTGCTAACAGAACAGTTACACAGAACTGGAAGAAAACTAAACTTCCGGAGGACCTATCATCCTTCCACTCTACGTAGCAAGTACGCACGATTACATGCGAGTAATGTGTAGTAAGCGTGAAGAGGCTGTAAGAAAATAAACTTGTATTTTATTACATTATTTGTTTATTGATGTTTTGTATTCTTAGCAGTGGGTGCAGGCCAAGGCCGGACTGTCTCCTGAACTCGCCGTTTAACAGATCCGGAGATTGGAGGGATGAGAGAGTGGGCAGAAACGGTTAAGGTAGGGGAGGTTGGGGCAGAGCTGGTTAAGGTAGGAGAGGTTGGGGCAGGAATTTTTAAGGTAGGGGAGGTTGGGGCAGGGCTGGTTTGTGATGGCTGGGTGGACTGGGTTGTGATTACCGGTAATGGGGAAAATAAGAAATCAAAGTGTGGTGCAGTAGGTGATATTAATGTGAGGGGACTGGACATGGAGGCTGATGGTGTTCCCAGAGGAATGGTGGGGGAGGCACTGACAGTTCTTGAACTCACAGGCGTCTGGTGTTCTAGGGCGACTGACCCAGAGAGCTGCCGAAGCGCCTTCCCTTCCCCCAGGCGATCCTTATCCATCTTGAGGCGCTCCCTCTCCACCTGCAGGCGCTCTGTCTCCACCCTCAAGCGCTCTCTATCCAGCTGGAGCCGGTTCTTCTCCACATCCAGGTGTGCCTTCTGTGTTTCATGTGCTTTTTCTAATAAATCATAAAGAGCTTGGTGGATGTGCTGGGCGGTCTGTGTAACATGGATTTGTTGCGTTTGTGTGTCCAGGATTTGTTGGAGCAGATTGGCTTGGGGGCCCTGTGGTGTCCAGCCAGATGTGATGGGTTGGGGTGTAGAGTCAGAGTGGATGGAATGAGCTGGTGCAGGACAGGAGGTGATGGGTTGGGGAGCAAAGCCAGAGTGGATGGAATGAGCTGGTGCAGGACAGGAGGTGATGGGTTGGGGAGCAAAGCCAGAGTGGATGGAGTGAGCTGGTGCAGGACAGGAGGTGATGGGTTGGGGAGCAAAGCCAGAGTGGATGGAGTGAGCTGGTGCAGGACAGGAGGTGATGGGTTGGGGAGCAAAGCCAGAGTGGATGGAGTGAGCTGGTGCAGGACAGGAGGTGATGGGTTGGGGAGCAAAGCCAGAGTGGATGGAGTGAGCGGGTGCAGGACAGGAGGTGATGGGTTGGGGAGCAAAGCCAGAGTGGATGGAATGAGCTGGAGCAGGACAGGAGGTGATGGGTTGGGGAGCAATGCCAGAGAGTGCATCTGCATTGCTTGCTATTTGAGATTTTAGGCTGGGTATCTGTAAAGCACTTTGTGACAACTGTTGATGTAAAAAGGGCTTTATAAAATAAATTTGATTCATTGATTGAGAGTGGATTGAGTGAGCTGGTGCAGGACGGGAGGTGATGGGTTGGGGAGCAGAGCCAGAGTGAGCTGGTGCAGGACGGGAGGTGATGGGTTGGGGTGGCACTGTTGGTGCTGGCCAAGGTGTTGATGGTGAGGTGGAGGGTAGCTCCTCCATGGTGACAGAGGGTAAAGCTGACTCCACAGTTCCCTCTGCTGTTGGTGGGGGACCAGAGCTGGAGATTTCTCCCTGAGAGAGACCTGGACAAGACGATTCGGTCAATATTATTTCAGATATTTTATATTACTTATCACTTCTTGTTGAAATTATTTATTTGAAATTGTCATGTTTTCCGTTGGTAAACCATTGTGACATTATGTTTTTTAATCCAAATAAAGAATACACGTAAATTATTCCTGGAGTGTGTTCTGTCCTTTCCATTCATCAGGTACTCATTTAATACAGTCGTTATGGAATGTAATAAAGGGTGTGTGGCTCAGTGAAATGTAAACTTTGCCACATATAGGAGACTCATGAGACCACACAAACACATCTAAAGGGATAAAATAGTGAAGTTATTAATTACACTTTGGACGGTGTATCAATACACCCAGTCACTACAAAGATACAGGCGTCCTTCCTAACTCAGTTGCCGGAGAGGAAGGAAACTGATCAGGGATTTCACCATGAGGCCAATGGTGACTTTAAAAGCATTTATGAGCGTGGTCAGCAGGTAAGCTAGCGGTTAAGAGCTTTGGGGCAGTAACTGAAAGGTTGCCGTTTTGAATACCTGAGCCGAATTGGTGAAAAATCAGTTGATGTGCCCTTGAGTAAGGCACTTGACACTAATTGCTCATGAGCCTCTGGATAAGAGCATTTTCTAAATGACAACATTTTTGTGAAAATTAACTACAAATTACCACCCTCTGCTGGTGAATTGCTGTATATGTGTAATAATACCATTAATTACATTGTCTAATTATGCCAGTTTCTATGCATTAAATGGGTCGCAGACTTAAACTAGCAGAGTTCCCTCTTTGGAACTTTGATGGATCTCGTGCAGTAGGCCTACATTCTACATGGCCATTAAACCCCAATCAGAAGCAGTAGGCCTACATTCTGTCAATATATGTAGAGCAAATCAACATTAAACCCCAATCAGAAGCAGGGTTTTTGAAATATAAATTTCTTAATAATTAATGTAATTGATCTGGATATACACTTGCTTTGTAGCACATATGATAGGGCCAATCTACAAGAAGGCCTGGTTAAGGCAAATGTCAAACAGCAACAAAGTAAAGTCCAATTTAAACCAAACAATACATAATTCAATATTGTATAATGTGAGGTATATTTCACTATGAAATATACTGTATATAGGCCTAATGTATAATATTAGTATGATGCAATTATAATTAAGATATAATTACAAGATTAGCACTCACCAAATCCCAAATGAACAGGCCCTACACCAGCTTCGGTCTCTGCCATTCGGGAGAAAAGTTGCTGCTCCAGGTCGGTCAGCGCCGGCACGGTGTTGGGCCCCCCACCAGTCTGGGTGGACAATGTCCGGATAGAAGAAACCTTTTGCTTGATTTGGCTCCT
Organism: Oncorhynchus kisutch; assembly: GCF_002021735.2. Lineage (NCBI taxonomy): Eukaryota > Metazoa > Chordata > Actinopteri > Salmoniformes > Salmonidae > Oncorhynchus > Oncorhynchus kisutch. The sequence goes on from NC_034187.2 coordinate 8,213,306, forward strand.
TATGAGATTGTACTTCTTCCGGACATCGTCACCACATCTCGCCACAGCCGAGGTCAAGGTCCCAGCGATGGTGTTCCAGGTTGCCGTCTTTGACCCCCGGGGGCGAATGTGGGCCTGGGCACCGAAGAGGTCCTCCCAGTGCCCAAGTACCCCTGAAATAATAAGATCCTCATCTCCAGGGGTGAATCGGTGCCTCTTTTTTTCAGTTTCCTTCTCCATTCCTTTCGGTTTTCTTTTCCCTTTATCTACATGTGAAATTGATATAAAATCAGCATCAGGTTGAGGTTTATGATTAATTCCTAGGAAACAGGCTAAACTTTTTATGAACTTACTAGTGTTCTCCATTGTTGGTCACATTAAGAAACAGTTGCAACTGTGTGGTATTTAAACAATGAGGCCCAACAGGGTGTGCTATATTTCTTGAACCTTTATTCAATTAGGCAAGTCAGTTAAGGACAAATTCTTATTAACAATGACGGCCTACCAAAAAGGCAAAAAGCCTCTGGCCATAATAATCCGATAGTTTGGGTCCTGAATGCTAATTAATAAGTCAAGTTCATGCACCTAATATAGTGCACAATATGATTTACAATACTGCTCAGTCATAACAGGCATCTCTTGCTATGAAAGTGTACAGCAGAATGAGCCAGTAAACCCTCTCCAGAATGATAGTCTAGCTTCTATTTAGTCTGGGATTTTTCACAGTAACTTTCTCAGAAATAATCCTGCTGCAACATGTTGAATAGACATTTCAACTGGTTGGTCCTTTGGAGAGGTTGGTTCTGTTTCACAGTTAGATGTCCGATACATTTCAGACAACATTTTCACTGGAGACTTTTGGGCATCCGAGTGGCACAGAGGTTGTATCCGCACAATTGGCCGGGTTAGGGTTAGGCCGTCGTTGTAAATAAGAGTTGGTTCTTGACTGACTTGCCTAGATAAAGGTTAAAAAACCATTTTCATCCAATGATTCCTGTGGAATCTAACAAGCGCATTTCAATTTATCATGGACCTACATAACACAACATAAGGTAGGACACTACTACTCAATTATGTGTTTTTTTGTGCTGGGATTTTCACACTCAACAGTTGACACCTTGTCGAGTCCACGCCCCGATGAATTAAAGCTGTTCTCGGGGCAAAACGCAATATTTTGTTTCGTACACTCAGTGTATCTCGTGGACTGAGTCCAGCATGCAGGTTAATGCCATTAGCCTGATGGATGTGCATGCATCATAACATCATGTGTTCTTTTTCATAACATGGTTAGAATCAAGGTATTGTTTGTCATTGGGTGTTGTTCTGCCCCCTGAAGCAAGGCAGGCAGGAGGAAACATTCTAAAATGAAATTGCTGAGTGATGTCGGTTATCTGCGTTTGTTTGAATTCTGTCCAGAATCTGAACTGTGGCTTAATGTTCCATGTGTGAGAAGAAAGAAAACACAGACCTTTGAGTAGTAAGACTTTGTGTTCTTCTGTGTTTTCTTGGAACTCTCCAGCCGGCCCTAAGTTGAAGACAAATATAACATGTTGATGGCAAATCAGGTGAGTAGGTTCCTCTTTTCATGACTCCAATTACATTACAGTGGAGCCGTTCCACGTCCCATTTGGCCCAGTGGGGTTAATGGCCCGATGGTGCCCTGCGTTACCCAAATGCTCTGTCTAAACGCAAATACACCTCAGTTGCGATATACAGTTTTGGAAACATGTGGAGCTTAACATAAGCAAGACAATTTTTCTCAAATGACAATATATATATATATATACTTACAGTACACAGTCTAGGAAAGCTGCACCTGGCTTTATTTAGAGAAATACGTGCAATGGAATGGTCCAATGGAAATGTCAGCACAAGGTGAGAGGACGTCGTAGCGAAGGGTGAAAACAGCCGGATACAATTTCACTAAACTGTGCATAGTATGTATATTTTGTATTTTAAAGGTTATTTATATGACAGTTATGTTAAAATGTTTCCAAAAGCATATTGCTATAGGATTAAAAAACATTGAAAACAGGAGAATTAGCCTAATCAATTTACCTTAAAGACTAGGTGTGCTGATTTCCCAGCTAGCGTATAACGTTCTGAGAACCATGTTTCTTAGAGCTTGGCGAGTGGTTTTTCATACAACCTTCCCACCATGTTCTGGGAATACTGCAGGATACCCATATAGCACAAAACGTTCTGAGAACCATTTGTTTCTTGGGAATTTCAGTACTTCAGCATAACATTTCCTACAGTTCTCCTCATGGTTATATTTAAAGCACATGTCAAATTCATTCCACAGAGGGCCAAGTACCTGCCTTGTACTCGATTAACGAATTAAGGTCAGTAATCAGTAAGGAACTCTCCTCACCTGGTTGTCTAAGTCTTAATTGAAAGGAAAAAAACAAAAACCAGGAGACACTCGGTCCTCTGAGAAATGAGTTTAACAGACCTGATTTAAAGTAACATTCTCAAATTGTTCAGAGAACGTTAAGAGAAGTAAAGTACTTCAGCAGGTTTCCTCATGGTTTTGTTTAAATTCATGCTCTCAGAACATTAAGAAAACTTTACATAAAAAACACATTAGTAACATTCAAAAGAACATTCTAAGGCTATTTAAAAACAAACATTTCTAAACTACTTCCTCTTGAGTTTAACCGCAGATGGCATCCAATGTTGTATTACCGCCCCCAACTGGGCTATAATATAAATCCATTATACTTTGTGATACATAAATAAAATAAATAAAACACTAAAAAACACCCTGCCAACTAACGACACACTCATTCAACACACCCTGCCAACTAACGACACACTCATTCAACACACCCTGCCAACTAACGACACACTCATTCAAAACACCCTGCCAACTAACGACACACTCATTCAAAACACCCTGCCAACTAACGACACACTCATTCAAAACACCCTGCCAACTAACGACACACTCATTCAAAACACCCTGCCAACTAACGACACACTCATTCAAAACACCCTGCCAACTAACGACACACTCATTCAAAACACCCTGCCAACTAACGACACACTCATTCAAAACACCCTGCCAACTAACGACACACTCATTCAAAACACCCTGCCAACTAACGACACACTCATTCAAAACACCCTGCCAACTAACGACACACTCATTCAAAACACCCTGCCAACTAACGACACACTCATTCAAAACACCCTGCCAACTAACGACACACTCATTCAAAACACCCTGCCAACTAACGACACACTCATTCAAAACACCCTGCCAACTAACGACACACTCATTCAAAACACCCTGCCAACTAACGACACACTCATTCAAAACACCCTGCCAACTAACGACACACTCATTCAAAACACCCTGCCAACTAACGACACACTCATTCAAAACACCCTGCCAACTAACGACACACTCATTCAAAACACCCTGCCAACTAACGACACACTCATTCAAAACACCCTGCCAACTAACGACACACTCATTCAACACACCCTGCCAACTAACGACACACTCATTCAAAACACCCTGCCAACTAACGACACACTCATTCAACACACCCTGCCAACTAACGACACACTCATTCAAAACACCCTGCCAACTAACGACACACTCATTCAAAACACCCTGCCAACTAACGACACACTCATTCAAAACACCCTGCCAACTAACGACACACTCATTCAACACACCCTGCCAACTAACGACACACTCATTCAAAACACCCTGCCAACTAACGACACACTCATTCAAAACACCCTGCCAACTAACGACACACTCATTCAAAACACCCTGCCAACTAACGACACACTCATTCAAAACACCCTGCCAACTAACGACACACTCATTCAAACACCCTGCCAACTAACGACACACTCATTCAAAACACCCTGCAACTAACGAACACTCATTCAAAACACCCTGCCAACTAACGACACACTCATTCAAAACACCCTGCCAACTAACGACACACTCATTCAAAACACCCTGCCAACTAACGACACACTCATTCAAACACCCTGCCAACTAACGACACACTCATTCAAAACACCCTGCCAACTAACGACACACTCATTCAAAACACCCTGCCAACTAACGACACACTCATTCAAAACACCCTGCCAACTAACGACACACTCATTCAAAACACCCTGCCAACTAACGACACACTCATTCAACACACCCTGCCAACTAACGACACACTCATTCAAACACCCTGCCAACTAACGACACACTCATTCAAAACACCCTGCCAACTAACGACACACTCATTCAAAACACCCTGCCAACTAACGACACACTCATTCAAAACACCCTGCCAACTAACGACACACTCATTCAAAACACCCTGCCAACTAACGACACACTCATTCAAAACACCCTGCCAACTAACGACACACTCATTCAACACACCCTGCCAACTAACGACACACTCATTCAAAACACCCTGCCAACTAACGACACACTCATTCAAAACACCCTGCCAACTAACGACACACTCATTCAAAACACCCTGCCAACTAACGACACACTCATTCTAAACACCCTGCCAACTAACGACACACTCATTCAAAACACCCTGCCAACTAACGACACACTCATTCAAAACACCCTGCCAACTAACGACACACTCATTCAAAACACCCTGCCAACTAACGACACACTCATTCAAAACACCCTGCCAACTAACGACACACTCATTCAAAACACCCTGCCAACTAACGACACACTCATTCAAAACACCCTGCCAACTAACGACACACTCATTCAAAACACCCTGCCAACTAACGACACACTCATTCAAAACACCCTGCCAACTAACGACACACTCATTCAAAACACCCTGCCAACTAACGACACACTCATTCAACACACCCTGCCAACTAACGACACACTCATTCAAAACACCCTGCCAACTAACTGCCAACTAACGACACACTCATTCAAACACCCTGCCAACTAACGCCTCAAACTAACGACACACTCATTCAAAACACCCTGCCAACTAACGACACACTCATTCAAAACACCCTGCCAACTAACGACACACTCATTCAAAACACCCTGCCAACTAACGACACACTCATTCAAAACACCCTGCCAACTAACGACACACTCATTCAAACACCCTGCCAACTAACGACAACACTCATTCAAACACCCTGCCAACTAACGACACACTCATTCAAAACACCCTGCCAACTAACGACACACTCATTCAAAACACCCTGCCAACTAACGACACACTCATTCAAAACACCCTGCCAACTAACGACACACTCATTCAAAACACCCTGCCAACTAACGACACACTCATTCAAAACACCCTGCCAACTAACGACACACTCATTCAAAACACCCTGCCAACTAACGACACACTCATTCAAAACACCCTGCCAACTAACGACACACTCATTCAAACACCCCTGCCAACTAACGACACACTCATTCAACACACCCTGCCAACTAACGACACACTCATTCAACACACCCTGCCAACTAACGACACACTCATTCAACACACCCTGCCAACTAACGACACACTCATTCAACACACCCTGCCAACTAACGACACACTCATTCAACACACCCTGCCAACTAACGACACACTCATTCAAAACACCCTGCCAACTAACGACACACTCATTCAACACACCCTGCCAACTAACGACACACTCATTCAACACACCCTGCCAACTAACGACACACTCATTCAAAACACCCTGCCAACTAACGACACACTCATTCAACACACCCTGCCAACTAACGACACACTCATTCAAAACACCCTGCCAACTAACGACACACTCATTCAAAACACCCTGCCAACTAACGACACACTCATTCAAAACACCCTGCCAACTAACGACACACTCATTCAACACACCCTGCCAACTAACGACACACTCATTCAACACACCCTGCCAACTAACGACACACTCATTCAAAACACCCTGCCAACTAACGACACACTCATTCAAAACACCCTGCAAACTAACGACACACTCATTCAAAACACCCTGCCAACTAACGACACACTCATTCAAAACACCCTGCCAACTAACGACACACTCATTCAACACACCCTGCCAACTAACGACACACTCATTCAAAACACCCTGCCAACTAACGACACACTCATTCAACACACCCTGCCAACTAACGACACACTCATTCAACACACCCTGCCAACTAACGACACACTCATTCAACACACCCTGCCAACTAACGACACACTCATTCAACACACCCTGCCAACTAACGACACACTCATTCAACACACCCTGCCAACTAACGACACACTCATTCAAAACACCCTGCCAACTAACGACACACTCATTCAACACACCCTGCCAACTAACGACACACTCATTCAACACACCCTGCCAACTAACGACACACTCATTCAAAACACCCTGCCAACTAACGACACACTCATTCAAAACACCCTGCCAACTAACGACACACTCATTCAAAACACCCTGCCAACTAACGACACACTCATTCAACACACCCTGCCAACTAACGACACACTCATTCAAAACACCCTGCCAACTAACGACACACTCATTCAAAACACCCTGCCAACTAACGACACACTCATTCAACACACCCTGCCAACTAACGACACACTCATTCAAAACACCCTGCCAACTAACGACACACTCATTCAAAACACCCTGCCAACTAACGACACACTCATTCAAAACACCCTGCCAACTAACGACACACTCATTCAAAACACCCTGCCAACTAAAGACACACTCATTCAAAACACCCTGCCAACTAACGACACACTCATTCAAAACACCCTGCCAACTAACGACACACTCATTCAAAACACCCTGCCAACTAACGACACACTCATTCAAAACACCCTGCCAACTAACGACACACTCATTCAAACACCCTGCCAACTAACGACACACTCATTCAAAACACCCTGCCAACTAACGACACACTCATTCAAAACACCCTGCCAACTAACGACACACTCATTCAAAACACCCTGCCAACTAACGACACACTCATTCAACACACCCTGCCAACTAACGACACACTCATTCAAAACACCCTGCCAACTAACGACACACTCATTCAAAACACCCTGCCAACTAACGACACACTCATTCAAAACACCCTGCCAACTAACGACACACTCATTCAACACACCCTGCCAACTAACGACACACTCATTCAACACACCCTGCCAACTAACGACACACTCATTCAAAACACCCTGCCAACTAAAGACACACTCATTCAAAACACCCTGCCAACTAACGACACACTCATTCAAAACACCCTGCCAACTAACGACACACTCATTCAACACACCCTGCCAACTAACGACACACTCATTCAAAACACCCTGCCAACTAACGACACACCCATTCAAAACACCCTGCCAACTAACGACACACTCATTCAAAACACCCTGCCAACTAACGACACACTCATTCAAAACACCCTGCCAACTAACGACACACTCATTCAAAACACCCTGCCAACTAACGACACACTCATTCAAAACACCCTGCCAACTAACGACACACTCATTCAAAACACCCTGCCAACTAACGACACACTCATTCAAAACACCCTGCCAACTAACGACACACTCATTCAAAACACCCTGCCAACTAACGACACACTCATTCAACACACCCTGCCAACTAACGACACACTCATTCAACACACCCTGCCAACTAACGACACACTCATTCAAAACACCCTGCCAACTAACGACACACTCATTCAAAACACCCTGCCAACGACACTCATTCAAAACACCCTGCCAACTAACGACACACTCATTCAAAACACCCTGCCAACTAACGACACACTCATTCAAAACACCCTGCCAACTAACGACACACTCATTCAAAACACCCTGCCAACGACACTCATTCAAAACACCCTGCCAACTAACGACACACTCATTCAAAACACCCTGCCAACTAACGACACACTCATTCAACACACCCTGCCAACTAACGACACACTCATTCAAAACACCCTGCCAACTAACGACACTCATTCAAAACACCCTGCCAACTAACGACACTCATTCAAAACACCCTGCCCATTCCACTACTTCGACCCCATCTGCTCCTGCACCATGCCAACTAACCCTACACTCATTCAAAACACACTAGCCCATTCCACTACTTCTACCCCATCTGCTACTGCACCATGCCAACTAACGACACACTCATTCAAAACACACTGCCCATTCCACTACTTCTACCCCATCTGCTCCTGCACCATGCCAATAACCCTACACTCATTCAAAACACACTGCCCATTCCACTACTTCTACCCCATCTGCTCCTGCACCATGCCAACTAACCCTACACTCATTCAAAACACACTGCCCATTCCACTACTTCTACCCCATCTGCTGCTGCACCATGCCAACTAACCCTACACTCATTCAAAACACACTGCCCATTCCACTACTTCTACCCCATCTGCTCCTGCACCATGCCAACTAACCCTACACTCATTCAAAACACACTGCCCATTCCACTACTTCTACCCCATCTGCTCCTGCACCATGCCAACTAACCCTACACTCATTCAAAACACACTGCCCATTCCACTACTTCTACCCCATCTGCTCCTGCACCATGCCAACTAACGACACACTCATTCAAAACACACTGCCCATTCCACTACTTCGACCCCATTCCACCCCATCTGCTCCTGCACCATGCCAACTAATGACACACTCATTCAAAACACACTGCTCATTCCACTACTTCGACCCCATTCCACTACTTCGACCCCATTCCACTACTTCGACCCCATCTGCTCCTGCACCATGCCAACTAACGACACACTCATTCAAAACACACTAGCCCATTCCACTACTTCGACCCCATTCCACTACTTCGACCCCATCTGCTCCTGCACCATGCCAACTAACGACACTCATTCAAAACACACTGCCCATTCCACTACTTCGACCCCATCTGCTCCTGCACCATGCCAACCAACGACACTCATTCAAAACACACTGCCCATTCCACTACTTCGACCCCATCTGCTCCTGCACCATGCCAACTAACGACACTCATTCAAAACACACTAGCCCATTCCACTACTTCGACCCCATTCCACTACTTCGACCCCATCTGCTCCTGCACCATGCCAACTAACGACACACTCATTCAAAACACACTAGCCCATTCCACTACTTCGACCCCATCTGCTCCTGCACTATGCCAACTAACGACACTCATTCAAAACACACTAGCCAATTACACTACTTCGACCCCATTCCACTACTTCGACCCCATCTGCTCCTGCACCATGCCAACTAACGACACACTCATTCAAAACACACTAGCCCATTCCACTACTTCGACCCCATCTGCTCCTGCACCATGCCAACTAACGACACACTCATTCAAAACACCCTGCCAACTAACGACACACTCATTCAAAACACCCTGCCAACTAACGACACACTCATTCAAAACACCCTGCCAACTAACGACACACTCATTCAAAACACCCTGCCAACTAACGACACACTCATTCAAAACACCCTGCCAACTAACGACACACTCATTCAAAACACCCTGCCAACTAACGACACACTCATTCAACACACCCTGCCAACTAACGACACACTCATTCAACACACCCTGCCAACTAACGACACACTCATTCAACACACCCTGCCAACTAACGACACACTCATTCAACACACCCTGCCAACTAACGACACACTCATTCAACACACCCTGCCAACTAACGACACACTCATTCAAAACACCCTGCCAACTAACGACACACTCATTCAACACACCCTGCCAACTAACGACACACTCATTCAACACACCCTGCCAACTAACGACACACTCATTCAAAACACCCTGCCAACTAACGACACACTCATTCAACACACCCTGCCAACTAACGACACACTCATTCAAAACACCCTGCCAACTAACGACACACTCATTCAAAACACCCTGCCAACTAACGACACACTCATTCAAAACACCCTGCCAACTAACGACACACTCATTCAACACACCCTGCCAACTAACGACACACTCATTCAACACACCCCTGCCAACTAACGACACACTCATTCAAAACACCCTGCCAACTAACGACACACTCATTCAAAACACCCTGCAAACTAACGACACACTCATTCAAACACCCTGCCAACTAACGACACACTCATTCAAAACACCCTGCCAACTAACGACACACTCATTCAACACACCTGCCAACTAACGACACACTCATTCAAAACACCCTGCCAACTAACGACACACTCATTCAACACACCCTGCCAACTAACGACACACTCATTCAACACACCCTGCCAACTAACGACACACTCATTCAACACACCCTGCCAACTAACGACACACTCATTCAACACACCCTGCCAACTAACGACACACTCATTCAACACACCCTGCCAACTAACGACACACTCATTCAAAACACCCTGCCAACTAACGACACACTCATTCAACACACCCTGCCAACTAACGACACACTCATTCAACACACCTGCCAACTAACGACACACTCATTCAAACACCCTGCCAACTAACGACACACTCATTCAAAACACCCTGCCAACTAACGACACACTCATTCAAAACACCCTGCCAACTAACGACACACTCATTCAAAACACCCTGCCAACTAACGACACACTCATTCAACACACCCTGCCAACTAACGACACACTCATTCAAAACACCCTGCCCAACTAACGACACACTCATTCAAAACACCCTGCCAACTAACGACACACTCATTCAACACACCCTGCCAACTAACGACACACTCATTCAAAACACCCTGCCAACTAACGACACACTCATTCAAAACACCCTGCCAACTAACGACACACTCATTCAAAACACCCTGCCAACTAACGACACACTCATTCAAAACACCCTGCCAACTAACGACACACTCATTCAAAACACCCTGCCAACTAACGACACACTCATTCAAAACACCCTGCCAACTAACGACACACTCATTCAAAACACCCTGCCAACTAACGACACACTCATTCAAAACACCCTGCCAACTAACGACACACTCATTCAAAACACCCTGCCAACTAACGACACACTCATTCAAAACACCCTGCCAACTAACGACACACTCATTCAAAACACCCTGCCAACTAACGACACACTCATTCAAAACACCCTGCCAACTAACGACACACTCATTCAACACACCCTGCCAACTAACGACACACTCATTCAAAACACCCTGCCAACTAACGACACACTCATTCAAAACACCCTGCCAACTAACGACACACTCATTCAAAACACCCTGCCAACTAACGACACACTCATTCAACACACCCTGCCAACTAACGACACACTCATTCAACACACCCTGCCAACTAACGACACACTCATTCAAAACACCCTGCCAACTAAAGACACACTCATTCAAAACACCCTGCCAACTAACGACACACTCATTCAAAACACCCTGCCAACTAACGACACACTCATTCAACACACCTGCCAACTAACGACACACTCATTCAAAACACCCTGCCAACTAACGACACACCCATTCAAAACACCCTGCCAACTAACGACACACTCATTCAAAACACCCTGCCAACTAACGACACACTCATTCAAAACACCCTGCCAACTAACGACACACTCATTCAAAACACCCTGCCAACTAACGACACACTCATTCAAAACACCCTGCCAACTAACGACACACTCATTCAAAACACCCTGCCAACTAACGACACACTCATTCAAAACACCCCTGCCAACTAACGACACACTCATTCAAAACACCCTGCCAACTAACGACACACTCATTCAACACACCCTGCCAACTAACGACACACTCATTCAACACACCCTGCCAACTAACGACACACTCATTCAAAACACCCTGCCAACTAACGACACACTCATTCAAAACACCCTGCCAACGACACTCATTCAAAACACCCTGCCAACTAACGACACACTCATTCAAAACACCCTGCCAACTAACGACACACTCATTCAAAACACCCTGCCAACTAACGACACACTCATTCAAAACACCCTGCCAACGACACTCATTCAAAACCACCCTGCCAACTAACGACACACTCATTCAAAACACCCTGCCAACTAACGACACACTCATTCAACACACCCTGCCAACTAACGACACACTCATTCAAAACACCCTGCCAACTAACGACACTCATTCAAAACACCCTGCCAACTAACGACACTCATTCAAAACACCCCTGCCCATTCCACTACTTCGACCCCATCTGCTCCTGCACCATGCCAACTAACCCTACACTCATTCAAAACACACTAGCCCATTCCACTACTTCTACCCCATCTGCTACTGCACCATGCCAACTAACGACACACTCATTCAAAACACACTGCCCATTCCACTACTTCTACCCCATCTGCTCCTGCACCATGCCAATAACCCTACACTCATTCAAAACACACTGCCCATTCCACTACTTCTACCCCATCTGCTCCTGCACCATGCCAACTAACCCTACACTCATTCAAAACACACTGCCCATTCCACTACTTCTACCCCATCTGCTGCTGCACCATGCCAACTAACCCTACACTCATTCAAAACACACTGCCCATTCCACTACTTCTACCCCATCTGCTCCTGCACCATGCCAACTAACCCTACACTCATTCAAAACACACTGCCCATTCCACTACTTCTACCCCATCTGCTCCTGCACCATGCCAACTAACCCTACACTCATTCAAAACACACTGCCCATTCCACTACTTCTACCCCATCTGCTCCTGCACCATGCCAACTAACGACACACTCATTCAAAACACACTGCCCATTCCACTACTTCGACCCCATTCCACCCCATCTGCTCCTGCACCATGCCAACTAATGACACACTCATTCAAAACACACTGCTCATTCCACTACTTCGACCCCATTCCACTACTTCGACCCCATTCCACTACTTCGACCCCATCTGCTCCTGCACCATGCCAACTAACGACACACTCATTCAAAACACACTAGCCCATTCCACTACTTCGACCCCATTCCACTACTTCGACCCCATCTGCTCCTGCACCATGCCAACTAACGACACTCATTCAAAACACACTGCCCATTCCACTACTTCGACCCCATCTGCTCCTGCACCATGCCAACCAACGACACTCATTCAAAACACACTGCCCATTCCACTACTTCGACCCCATCTGCTCCTGCACCATGCCAACTAACGACACTCATTCAAAACACACTAGCCCATTCCACTACTTCGACCCCATTCCACTACTTCGACCCCATCTGCTCCTGCACCATGCCAACTAACGACACACTCATTCAAAACACACTAGCCCATTCCACTACTTCGACCCCATCTGCTCCTGCACTATGCCAACTAACGACACTCATTCAAAACACACTAGCCAATTACCACTACTTCGACCCCATTCCACTACTTCGACCCCATCTGCTCCTGCACCATGCCAACTAACGACACACTCATTCAAAACACACTAGCCCATTCCACTACTTCGACCCCATCTGCTCCTGCACCATGCCAACTAACGACACTCATTCAAAACACACTAGCCCATTCCACTACTTCGACCCCATTCCACTACTTCGACCCCATCTGCTCCTGCACCATGCCAACTAACGACACACTCGTTCAAAACACACTAGCCCATTCCACTACTTCGACCCCATTCCACTACTTCGACCCCATCTGCTCCTGCACCATGCCAACTAACGACACACTCATTCAAAACACACTGCCCATTCCACTACTTCTACCCCCATCTGCTCCTGCACCATGCCAACTAACCCTACACTTATTCAAAACACACTGCCCATTCCACTACTTCTACCCCATCTGCTCCTGCACCATGCCAACTAACGACACACTCATTCAAAACACACTGCCCATTCCACTACTTCGACCCCATTCCACCCCATCTGCTCCTGCACCATGCCAACTAACGACACACTCATTCAAAACACACTGCTCATTCCACTACTTCGACCCCCATTCCACTACTTCGACCCCATCTGCTCCTGCACCATGCCAACTAACGACACTCATTCAAAACACACTGCCCATTCCACTACTTCGACCCCATCTGCTCCTGCACCATGCCAACCAACGACACTCATTCAAAACACACTGCCCATTCCACTACTTCGACCCCATCTGCTCCTGCACCATGCCAACTAACGACACTCATTCAAAACACACTAGCCCATTCCACTACTTCGACCCCATTCCACTACTTCGACCCCATCTGCTCCTGCACCATGCCAACTAACGACACACTCATTCAAAACACACTAGCCCATTCCACTACTTCGACCCCATCTGCTCCTGCACTATGCCAACTAACGACACTCATTCAAAACACACTAGCCATTACACTACTTCGACCCCATTCCACTACTTCGACCCCATCTGCTCCTGCACCATGCCAACTAACGACACACTCATTCAAAACACACTAGCCCATTCCACTACTTCGACCCCATCTGCTCCTGCACCATGCCAACTAACGACACTCATTCAAAACACACTAGCCCATTCCACTACTTCGACCCCATTCCACTACTTCGACCCCATCTGCTCCTGCACCATGCCAACTAACGACACACTCGTTCAAAACACACTAGCCCATTCCACTACTTCGACCCCATTCCACTACTTCGACCCCATCTGCTCCTGCACCATGCCAACTAACGACACACTCATTCAAAACACACTGCCCATTCCACTACTTCTACCCCATCTGCTCCTGCACCATGCCAACTAACCCTACACTTATTCAAAACACACTGCCCATTCCACTACTTCTACCCCATCTGCTCCTGCACCATGCCAACTAACGACACACTCATTCAAAACACACTGCCCATTCCACTACTTCGACCCCATTCCACCCCATCTGCTCCTGCACCATGCCAACTAACGACACACTCATTCAAAACACACTGCTCATTCCACTACTTCGACCCCATTCCACTACTTCGACCCCATCTGCTCCTGCACCATGCCAACTAACGACACTCATTCAAAACACACTGCCCATTCCACTACTTCGACCCCATCTGCTCCTGCACCATGCCAACCAACGACACTCATTCAAAACACACTGCCCATTCCACTACTTCGACCCCATCTGCTCCTGCACCATGCCAACTAACGACACTCATTCAAAACACACTAGCCCATTCCACTACTTCGACCCCATTCCACTACTTCGACCCCATCTGCTCCTGCACCATGCCAACTAACGACACACTCATTCAAAACACACTAGCCCATTCCACTACTTCTACCCCATCTGCTCCTGCACCATGCCAACTAACCACACACTCATTCAAAACACACTAGCCATTCCACTACTTCGACCCCATTCCACTACTTCGACCCCATTCCACTACTTCGACCCCATCTGCTCCTGCACCATGCCAACTAACGACACACTCATTCAAAACACACTAGCCCATTCCACTACTTCGACCCCATTCCACTACTTCGACCCCATCTGCTCCTGCACCATGCCAACTAACGACACTCATTCAAAACACACTAGCCCATTCCACTACTTCGACCCCATTCCACTACTTCGACCCCATCTGCTCCTGCACCATGCCAACTAACGACACACTCATTCAAAACACACTAGCCCATTCCACTACTTCGACCTCATTCCACTACTTCGACCCCATCTGCTCCTGCACCATGCCAACTAACGACACTCATTCAAAACACACTAGCCCATTCCACTACTTCGACCCCATTCCACTACTTCGACCCCTTTCCACTACTTCGACCCCATCTGCTCCTGCACCATGCCAACTAAAAACATTTGTGGTACAGATGATAACCATTGCTATGAACACTAGGAAACCAACCTTTCTGAATCATGTATCACTCATTGGCCTATCCCTCTGTGCTGGCACAGATCTACTACTCACAGGGATCCTCTTAGGATCCTTGACCCATCCTCCTCTACTTTCTTCACTGCCTCAGTATACAACACCTTCTGCACTTCTGACTCTAGCCACCTCAACCTGCCACTCTCTCACCAGACACTTCTGATGACAAGCAACCAGGGCACTTCTACAGTTGTCACACAACTTTATCCACCAAAAGTACACAATCCTCCATCCCATTCCCTCATCTTGATTGGGATCTCCCTCCTACAAACTGCTATGACATGACCATAAATGTTACACCCGAAACAGGGCAGTGGATTCAGCACAAAAGGCTCTAACAGGATAACTGATATATATCCTAACATAACTTTGTCAGGTAGAGACTCTGACTCAAAAAGACTGACAGTGACTCCTGTTTCACCACCGGATCTGTGCACCAAACACCAGGAATTTAAACTTCAATTGCCCCACCTCCACACTACCCCAGAAAATCACTACTTTCAATGGTGCCCCGTTCCTAAGAGCAAAGCAAGAAACAGATCTTGACCCAAGTTGAATGACACAGACCACCTGCTCCCTCTGGTCAGAAGAAACAAACATCACAAGTCCACTATAGGTTACCTTCCCTGACTCCACCTCCTTTCCCACCCACCCTGAAACCACAAATGGTTCTGCCATCTGTAAGGACGCACTTTCTCCCCAATAAGTCACTCCTACAGGTCCAGACTCTTCTTTATCATGTCCATTGACGCCAGGCTCTTTTTCAAGCTCTTCTTTTCCATTCCTCTTCAGATATCCACCTTTGTGTCCTGTCCCAATAGTCCTCTTCTCCCGACTTGACTTGCGGCCCAGTGACATTCAGACGTAACTCCATGTCATAACCTCCGGGTGGCAAAATTTTGGGAACATGAGCAGTGACCACACTGAAAAAAACAACAACAACCCCCAGACTCAACTCTTTTCTACTCATGTCGGAAAACCTTCAGCTCTGCGCTTCTTTCGTCTCTCTGACCGCTGGACCTCATTCAACACACTTCCCGAATCTCCCATCAACAAAACTCTATCCTACCTTGTTAAGTGTGTTCAGGTGCGTTTGCCGCACCCACTAACTGACCACACCTGATCTTAATGAGTGATTATTTACTTTGAAATGGAGTCTGTTTGAATAGACTAAAATGAACAGAGCAGTGGACTAATTCCAGGAATAGAGAGCAGAAGATCATAGGTTAGAGTCACATTCATGCGGTGCCATCATGATTAATACCCCTATGTCCTATCTGTGCTTGGAGATCACAACAGGTAACCCAATCTAAGCTAGCAGTGTTAAGTCTTATTGAAATATCTTCTCAGAACGTCATTTAATTACCTTTAAATAACATTCTGAGAATGCAAATTATAGGTTAATAAAACATCCCATGACAACATTCTGGGAACCATAGTAAAACGTTCTCAGAACGTCCCTGCAATCTAGAACAGGCGGAATTTTCACTTCCATTCTCAGAACGTCCCTGCAATCTAGAACAGGCGGAATGTTCACTTCCGTTCTCAGAACGTCCCTGCAATCTAGAACAGGTGGAATGTTCACTTCCGTTCTCAGAACGTCCCTGCAATCTAGAACAGGCGGAATGTTCACTTCCGTTCTCAGAACGTCCCTGCAATCTAGAACAGGCGGAATGTTCACTTCCGTTCTCAGAACGTCCCTGCAATCTAGAACAGGCGGAATGTTCACTTCCGTTCTCAGAACGTTTTTAGGAAACGTTTGGCTTTGTTCCCAGAACCAATGGGAAACCAAAAACATACATTCACACAACTTCCAAGGAACCACATGTGCTAGCTGGTTTAAGAGCAGGTCCCTGCTGTTCATATAATCTTATTCATTATGATCTTAAAGGCAAAACTGATCCTACAAATGGCCCTACTAGCAGACCGTGAAATCAGGCAGTGCTCTGCTTTTACCATGATACACAAATGGCCCTACTAGCAGACCGTGAAATCAGGCAGTGCTCTGCTTTTACCATGATACACAAATGTTTCAATCTCTTCCTCCTTTACTTCATCTTTAATGTTGACATTCAGCCCCAGTGTTTGACTGCAGTCTTCCTGCTTCACTGATGCCATCTCTGGAGCCTGCTGTTCACTCTGTTACAATCAGGACCCTCAGATTTAGGCGCGGTAATGGAGAGCAGCAGGCAGGGTTTGTTTTCACTATCCTAAAATAAAAGACCAGACACGCATCCCAAGTAAAAAATATGAAATGACTACTAATGTAATACAAATAGCTGCTATTAACTGGTATGTTGGATTTGAGAGGACATTTTCTCTGATTATAAACATAAGACCAGGGAAAAAAAGTGTGAACACTGAAAATATTTGTATGCCTTGTATTTTAAGCATACTGTACATAACCCATACAACATGTAAATTAATCAATACATGATGTTCTTTCCAGCCGTGCAATGGGCTGTGGATAGCCTGCACTCACCATGATATGAGCGACTGACATCAAGGCTCCTGTGTTGCTAACTAACGTTAACTAGCTACATTAGCTAGTCGACAGAGACGCTGTATACTAAATTAGCTCATATGCGTTCAATCAAAACAGAATCATAAAATTGCATTAAGCTCATTATTCGTAAGCGAAATAAACGGTTTCTGAAGTATCGAAACGTCAAAAAAAACTGGGCATGAAGATCCAAAACAAAGAAACGCGGCAAAACTTCCTCATATGTCTTCTTCTGTCTTCATTAGTAACGTTTGGTGACCAACAGCAAGTGTTTACTGCCACCTAACGTCCGGGAGGGTAATGTGGGTTAATTACCAGTTCCGAAGCATACCACCAGAGAGCAATAGTGATTTACACCTTATTACAACAAATCACATTTTAAGTCACAAGAGCCAGTGTCTTTAATACCAGTCTCCATTATACATTATATAGTTACTAGTTTGTTCATACAACCATCTGGGCAGAAATTCTGACAGTATTGTTTTTCTTTTACAGAAGACAAAACATTAACCAAAGCAAAAGGTACAGAACATGTTCTTAAGCTCAGTTCATGTCAAAACATTAAACTATAAAATGTGCGCCATTTCCCTAATTAGTTCACTCAACACTTTTTCTATGAATTGTGCGTGTGTTGTGTTGCCTGGCTACCCAAACTTCTTGCTCGGACTAAACGCTACGCTAAGCTCACGGATCTCTGCAATGAGTCTGGATCAGACCAAGGAGTACCACCTAACAATGTCTAGACCGTATGATACTGACCGGTTAGAGATCAGTCAATCGCTGACGACTTTGTTTTGTTCAACACTCCATCATTTTGACGTCACCACATTAAACGACGGCAGCGAACAACAGAGCAGCAGAAGAATTCAGTCATCAGGTAATGTGTTGTGTGCACCGGTGCAGTCCTTCACTCCTATCCCGTTTGAACAGGGGATAAAGGGGGAAAAGGGCATAGATTGGGGTCAAGAGAGCAGAAGGGTCCAGCAAAAGCAGAGGAACATTTGACCTGGCCCGAGTAAGAAAACAAGATATCACTTGTTGTATTTTATGACATTGTCTACTGACTGCCTTTTCGACCCTACCCTCTTCCTAATGCTAAATCCTTCTCCCTTCTGTCTCCTCCCTTTCCACATCCTTTGACTTCAACTGTCCCCTTTCCTCCCGGGCGGCCCGATCCTCCTCTCCCGCTCCGTGGCTGAGTGACTCACTACGTGCTTTGTTTATTTATTTCACCTTTATTTAACCAGGGAGGCCAGTCGAGAACAAGTTCTCATTTACAACTGCGACCTGTCCATGATAAAGCAAAGCAGTTCAACACAGAGTTACACATGGAATAAACAAACATACAGTCAATAACACAATAGAAAATTGTATATACAGTGTGCGAAAATGAAGTAAGATAAGGGAGGTAAGGCCATAGTGGCACAATAATTACAATTTAGCAATTAAACACTATAGTGATAGACGTGCAGAAGATGAATGTGTAAGTAGAGATACTGGGGTGCAAAGGAGCTAGTTACAGATGGGCTATGTACAGGTGCAATGATCTGTAAGCTGCTCTTTAAGCTCATGCTTAAAGTTAGTGAGGGAGATATGAGTCTCCAGCTTCAGTGATTTTTGCAATTGGTTCCAGTCATTAGCAGCAGAGAACTGGAAGGAAAGGCAGCCAAAGGAGGAGTTGGCTTTGAGGGTTACCAGTGACATATACCTGCTGGAGTGCATGCTACGGGTGGGTGCTGCTATGGTGACCAGTGAGCTGAGATAAGGCAGGGCTTTACATAGCAAAGACTTATAGATGACCTGGAGCCAGTGGGTTTGGCGACGAATATGAAGTTAGGGCCAGCCAAAGAGAGCATACAGGTCGCAGTGGTGGGTAGAATATAGGGCTTTGGTGACAAAGTGGATGACACTGTGATAGACTACATCCAGTTTGCTGAGTAGAGTGTTGGAGGCTATTTTATAAATGACATCGCCGAAGTCAAAGATCAGTAGGATGGTCAGTTTTACGAGGGTATGTTTGCCAGCATAAGTGAAGGATGCTTTGTTGCAAAATAGGAAGCCAATTCTAGATTTAATTTTGGATTGGAGATGCTTAATGTGAGTCTGGAAGGAGAGTTTACAGTCTAACCAGACACTGAGGAATTTGTAGTCGTCCACATATTCTAAGTCAGAACCGTCCAGAGTAGTGATGCTAGACAGGCAGGCAGGTGCGGAGAGCGATCGGTTGAAGAGCAACAGAACAGTTGTGCGGAACTGGAAGAAAATGAAACATTCCGGAGCACCCATCATCCTTCCACTCCCTCCTCTCCGTGGCAAGTACACAAGACTACATGTGAGCAATATGTATAGTGTAGTAAGTGTGAAGAGGCTGTAAGAAAAGAAACTTGTATTTTATTACATGATTTGTTTATTGATGTTTTGTATTCTTAGCAGTGGGTGCAGGCC
>NC_034187.2:8239196-8264196 GCF_002021735.2 Oncorhynchus kisutch
AATTCAGAGACAGGATTGTGTCGAGGCACAAATCTGGGGAAGGGTACCAAAACATTTCTGCAGCATTGAAGGTCCCCAAGAACACAGTGGCCTCCATCATTCTTAAATGAAAGAAGTTTGGAACCACCAAGACTCTTCCAAGAGCCCGGCCAAACTGAGCAATCGGGGGAGAAGGGCCTTGGTCAGAAAGTTGACTAAGAACCCAATAGTCACTCTGACAGAGCTCCAGAGTTCCTCTGTGGGGATGGGAGAACCTTCCAGAAGGACAACCATCTCTGCAGCACTCCGCCAATCAGGTCTTTATGGTAGAGTGGCCAGACGGAAGCCACTCCTCAGTAAAAAGTCACATGACAGCCCGCTTGGATTTTGCCAAAGGCACCTAAAGGACACAGACCATGAGAAACAAGATTCTCTGGTCTGATGAAACCAAGATTGAACTCTTTGGCCTGAATGCCAAGCATCACATCTGGAAGAAACCTGGCACCATCCCTACGGTGAAGCATGGTGGTGGCAACATCATGCTGTGGAGATGTATTTCAGTGGCAGGGACTGGGAGACTAGTCAGGATCGATGGAAAGATGAACAGACAGAGAGATCCTTGATGAAAACCTGCTCCAGAGTGCTCAGGACCTCCGACTGGGGCGAAGGTTCACCTTCCGACAGGACAACGACCCTAAGCACACAGCCAAGACTACACAGGAGTGTCTTCTGGACAAGTCTCTGAATGTCCTTGAGTGGCCCAGCCAGAGCCCGGACATGAATCCGATCAAACATCTCTGGAGAGACCTGAAAATAGCTGTGCAGCGACACTCCCCATCCAACCTGACAGAGCTTGAGAGGATCTGCAGAGAAGAATGGGAGAAACGCCCCAAATACAGGTGTGCCAAGCTTGCAGCGTCATACCCAAGAAGACTCAAGGCTGTAATCACTGCCAAAGGTGCTTCAACAAAGTTCTGAGTAAAGGCTCTGAATACTTATGTAAATGTGATGTCAGGTGGGGTTTTGTATACATTTGCATTTTTGTTGTTGTTGCTTTGTCATCATGGGGTACTGTGTGTAGATTGAGGGAAAAAAATTATTTAATACATTTTAGAATTCTTAACAAAATGAGGAAAAAGTCAAGGGGTCTGAATACTTTCCGTATGCACTGTACTCGTTGCTAATAATCTGCCTAGTTGATGGACATGCCTTTAACCAAGTGTACGCTGTCACCTACTGTGCTGGATTCGGATGCTGCCGCATCAATGACCATTATGGACTGGTTCCCTTCAGTGACGTCAGCAGCTGTGGATTTGTCAGCAGGTGGTCTGTGGATTCTTCAAATCAAATTTCATTGGTCACACACACATATTTAGCAGATGTTATTGCAGGTGTAGCGAAATCCCTTTTTCTTTTCAATCTATTACAGAGAAGTGATTAGTAAAACTATACTTTTTTTTTTTATCAGATGACCACAGAACCAACCATTATAAATGGGTGTTTCCGCAAAGACGGGCATTCTGAATGAGGTCCCTAGTCCTGTCACTCCTAAGTGCTTGCAGCTACAGATGTCGGCGATTGAAGAAGGTATGCGGGTAAAAATGAAGATCCTGTTTAACGCTTTTTAATTTCTGGCACCCCACCGCACAACACGACATTTATTTCGTAGCTACGTGAACAACAATCTAACTATGAATGTTCTTCCTGACTGATAGGCGACTTTCCTGCAACCAAAATTCGCACGCATCCGTCAGTGTTTGTCCTGTAGTGTCATCCAGTGCCCGGGAGTGTTGCCGCTTTCACATACTAGTCGAAACTCGGAAATGTTCGACTTGCTATATTCGTTAAACGTGGCACGTGTATAACTACAACCAGTCGTACATTCCCGAGTTTTCTAGTTCTGATTAGTATTTGAACGCGCCACGTAATGTGGGTAAATCACCAGTTCCAAATCATATCACCAGGGGAAATATTGCTTTAAACCTGACTACAACGCTCCCGTTTTCTGCAGAAAAAAGTAATGGAGTTACTGACGTTATCAACGTTTCTCTCTTCTTTTCTGTGTATAATAAATTCGAATTCAAGGTATATTTTTTTCTTGACATGAAAGTGTAGGTTAGAAGTATTTTACAATATTTTAAGTGAGAGGTGAAAACTAGTTAAAAAAATAAATATATGTAAATGAATGTGCTTCTGTTTAACAAATAAACAGACACCTAATATGAGAGTACAGCTGTTGTTTCACGACTCACCATAACAAACTCCTGCGAGGTTCAAACAAATATGGAATTAAACTCTCAAATCCACTGCACTTGAAAATTGCTGGCTAGAAGTTCCTTTGGCGAGGAGGTCAATTCAATTCAAGGGGCTTTAATTGGCATGGGAAACATGTTAACGTTGCCAAAGCTATCTATCTATTCAATTCAATTCAAGGGGCTTTAATTGGCATGGGAAACATGTTAACGTTGATCGATCTATCTATCTATTCAATTCAAGGGGCTTTATTGACATGGGAAACATATGTTAACGTTGATCTATCTATCTATTCAATTCAAGGGGCTTTATTGGCATGGGAAACATGTTAACGTTGATCTATCTTTCTATTAAATTCAAGGGGCTTTATTGACATGGGAAACATGTTAACGTTGATCTATCTTTCTATTAAATTCAAGGGGCTTTATTGACATGGGAAACATGTTAACGTTGATCTATCTTTCTATTAAATTCAAGGGGCTTTATTGACATGGGAAACATGTTAACGTTGATCTATCTTTCTATTAAATTCAAGGGGCTTTATTGACATGGGAAACATGTTAACGTTGCCAAAGCTATCTATTCAATTCAATTCAAGGGGCTTTATTGACATGGGAAACATGTTAACGTTGCCAAAGCAAGTGAGGTAGATAAATATACAAAAGTGAAATAAAACTTCAAATGAACAGTAAACATTACACTCACAGAAGTTCTCCTAAGTCCCAGTCCTCAATAGTGGTCTGAGTTCAACATCCTGGTCCTCCTGTGCATGCCACACCCCTCTCCCATTGTACTGTATGTACCCTGGGGTCCAAATTGATTGGATCCCTTGATAAAGATGAGCAACAACACAAAAAAACCGTTAAAATAGATAATACAAATGCAGAGTTATATTGTATGTTTAACAAGTAATCCAATAAATACATAAAACAGATAAGAGTATTATTGAATCCCGTTTTCAATAGTCCAGCACCCTCCTCACCTTTCCCGACGACGACACCGAGCCCTTCTTCTAAAAATACTTTATGAGATTGGAGAACAACATTAGGAGGAATAGTCCAGCACCCTCCTCACCTTTCCCGACGACGACACCGAGCCCTTCTTCTAAAAATACTTTATGAGATTGGAGAACAACATTAGGAGGAATAGTCCAGCACCCTCCTCACCTTTCCCGACGACGACACCGAGCCCTTCTTCTAAAAATACTTTATGAGATTGGAGAACAACATTAGGAGGAATAGTCCAGCACCCTCCTCACCTTTCCCGACGACGACACCGAGCCCTTCTTCTAAAAATACTTTATGAGATTGGAGAACAACATTAGGAGGAATAGTCCAGCACCCTCCTCACCTTTCCCGACGACGACACCGAGCCCTTCTTCTAAAAATACTTTATGAGATTGGAGAACAACATTAGGAGGAATAGTCCAGCACCCTCCTCACCTTTCCCGACGACGACACCGAGCCCTTCTTCTAAAAATACTTTATGAGATTGGAGAACAACATTAGGAGGAATAGTCCAGCACCCTCCTCACCTTTCCCGACGACGACACCGAGCCCTTCTTCTAAAAATACTTTATGAGATTGGAGAACAACATTAGGAGGAATAGTCCAGCACCCTCCTCACCTTTCCCGACGACGACACCGAGCCCTTCTTCTAAAAATACTTTATGAGATTGGAGAACAACATTAGGAGGAATAGTCCAGCACCCTCCTCACCTTTCCCGACGACGACACCGAGCCCTTCTTCTAAAAATACTTTGAGATTGGAGAACAACATTAGGAGGAATAGTCCAGCACCCTCCTCACCTTTCCCGACGACGACACCGAGCCCTTCTTCTAAAAATACTTTATGAGATTGGAGAACAACATTAGGAGGAATAGTCCAGCACCCTCCTCACCTTTCCCGACGACGACACCGAGCCCTTCTTCTAAAAATACTTTATGAGATTGGAGAACAACATTAGGAGGAATAGTCCAGCACCCTCCTCACCTTTCCCGACGACGACACCGAGCCCTTCTTCTAAAAATACTTTATGAGATTGGAGAACAACATTAGGAGGAATCTTAAGACCATTCCTCCATACAGAATATTTACAGATCCTTGATATCCTTCGTCTGAGCTTATAGACTGACTGCCTTCTTCAATTCAAACCACAGCTTTTTGATGGGGTCCAGAGACTGAGAAAGCCATCGCAAAATGTTGATTTTTCAGGTTTTATTTGTCACATGCACAAGTACAGTGAAATGCTTAACATAAACTTGCAAGCCCTTCCCAACACTATAACAAAAAATAGACACGCAATGTAAGCTACACCACATTATCAAAAGTATGTGGACGCCCTTAAAATTAGTGGATTTGTTTATTTCAGCCACACCTGTTGCTGACAGGTGTAAAGAAAAATCTAGCACACAGCCATGCAATCTCCATAGACAAACATTGGCAGAAGAATGGCCTTACTGAAAAGCTCAGTGAAAAAAACGTTATTAGGCTCTAAAGATGTTACTGAATGATGTATCAATGCATTTTTAGCAAATATTGATACGATAAAGGGTCTCAATTAAATATGTGCAGTGTCACATGTTTAGTGTAAATTGTCACATGACCAGAGCTGTTTACTTCCTGGTTGCACCATGAGAAGAGTATGGTTGCGTCAAAGCTCCCAAACAAAAGGTTAGTAAAGTATGTTACCATACATGTTAAGATAGGACAAAGATTTTTCGTACACATCATCTTTAAAGGTGTCTAGTATTGATATATGCATTTGCAATTACTCAACTTGGATCGGTGTGGTCATAAAATGTGTAAACATGTTGACGGTAACAATAGTGACCGGAGGGATAACACAGTGTATCTAGGTAAACACATACACATACATAGTTCTTGTTCTAACTAACTTCCTACTCTGTTCTTTTAGTTTGACTTTGAGTCAAGTTCTGGATATGTTGGATCTAGGTGACCGCCCAGACAAGGCATGCAACATTGCAGTTATCCCTCAAAATGAGAAACATGCTGTCCTCAGTGATTGTGATAGCGATGGGTCAGATACGGACTAGGAGGGGGAGACAGGCCATTTGCCAGCCAGGCTGTTGAATGCATATGCTGAACATATCAGATCATGACAGGAACAACGTTATCGGTGATGATGACCCCCGCCCCACACACACACACCCCTCCACTGTTGATAATGAAGAGCCAAGGGCCTCTATCCGCAGGGGGTCCAGACAGAAGAGCCAAGGGCCTCTACAAGCCATAAGGGCCAGCCAGAAGAGCTAAGGGCAAAGCTGCAGGTGGTCAAAAATAAAGATGGAGTGTTCAAACGATCGAAGAGGCCTGCCTCGGCTGTGATTCCAGAACACATAGTATACAGCCCCAATGCTGTGATTCCAGAACACATAGTATACAGCCCCAATGCTGTGATTCCAGAACACATAGTATACAGCCCCAATGCTGTGATTCCAGAACACATAGTATACAGCCCCAATGCTGTGATTCCAGAACACATAGTATACAGCCCCAATGCTGTGATTCCAGAACACATAGTATACAGCCCCAATGCTGTGATTCCAGAACACATAGTATACAGCCCCAATGCTGTGATTCCAGAACACATAGTATACAGCCCCAATGCTGTGATTCCAGAACACATAGTATACAGCCCCAATGCTGTGATTCCAGAACACATAGTATACAGCCCCAGCGCTGTGATTCCAGAACACATAGTATACAGCCCCAGCTCCATATACTTTTGGCCTTGTATTGAATATACAGGATCAGTAATGGCTCAGAGAGTTTCTGCTCTATTGCTCTGAGTAGGAACTATCAGTCAGGAGAAATTAAAGACCTTTCCCTTGTAGTTTACTGCTGCTCTCTCCACTCCGTCAGGCTGGGCCATTCCCTCATGTCCCTTCTACATGCTGGAGCTCCCTGTTAGGTCATTCCCTCATGTCCCTGCTACATGCTGGAGCTCCCTGTTAGGTCATTCCCTCATGTCCCTGCTACATGCTGGAGCTCCCTGTTAGGTCATTCCCTCATGTCCCTGCTACATGCTGGAGCTCCCTGTTAGGTCATTCCTCATGTCCCTGATCCATGCTGGTTGGGCTCCTCGTCCGCTGTGCGTAGCGGTCAATAACAGCTTGGAGGGACGCCATCCTCGGCAGACAGGGTCAATGTTGGGACTGTGTAGGTACCTCTCCATGTCTTCAACAGTGTGAGAGAGGAGCTTCCTGCATCATCACAAGTCAGTTAAATTACACATACCCGAGACCCAATCAAATCAGATCCGAACCAGACCTGTAACATTATTCAGAATTCTGGATCCAGATCTGCTCGTGTCCCGGATCGGTTCTCGGGTATTCCGGGTACGGGTGGATTCGTGAAGACCTCTTGTTCAGATTATGTTTTAAAGCGCGTCAAGCAGGAATATGGCTTCTGTCCTAGGTGTGTATTCTCTGGTGGCGTATTAAGTTACTCAGGCTAAAGTAATTCTGCCCGCAGACAGAACAGTGGAAAGGTTTCTCTCCTGTGTGCACTCTCTGGTGACTGATTAATTCAGATGTTGTAATGAAACTCTTCCCACAATCGGAGCAGGAGTAAGGTTTCTCTCCAGTGTGTCTTTTCTGGTGGCGCCGCATGTTACCATGTTGAGAAAAACTGTCTCCACAATCGGAGCAGGAGTAAGGTTTCTCTCCAGAATGTGTTCGCTGGTGTTGTTTAAAGTTGCTTATAAGAGAGAAACACTTTCCACAGTCAGAGCAGGAGTAAGGTCTCTCCCCTGTGTGAACTCCCCGGTGAGTGGTTAAATGAGTTGACGTCCTGAAGCATTTCCCACAGACAGAGCAGCAGTAAGGCTTCTCTCCAGTATGTTTCCGCAGGTGTCTTTCAAGATATGATGGGAATGGGAAGCTCTTCTCACAGTGTGGGCAGTGGTTAGACTCCTTAGCTTTGCTTTCTACACGGTGTTGCGCTCTGGACGTTTCAACTTCAACCTTAAGTTCAGCGTAGTCAGGTCCTTCTCCTGTGTAAATGACAACAGAAAAACAAGTAATTTACAACAAGCAAGTCATTTACAACAAGCAAGTCATTTGCCTAATTTATAACTCAAGTTCATGCACCTAATATAGTGCACAATATGATTTACAATACTGCTCAGTCATAACAGGCATCTATTGCTATGAAAGTGTACAGCAAAATGAGCCAGTAAACCCTCTCCAGAATGATAGTCTAGCTTCTATTTAGTCTGGATTTTTCACAGTAACTTTCTCAGAAATAATCCTGCTGCAACATGTTGAATAGACATTTCAACTGGTTGGTCCTTTGGAGAGGTTGGTTCTGTTTCACAGTTAGATGTCCGATACATTTCAACTGGTTGGTCCTTTTGAGAGGTTGGTTCTGTTTCACAGTTAGATGTCCGATACATTTCAGACAACATTTCACCGGAGAAGATTATGGCCAGCTCTACTCCGATGGTTCCATTTAGTGCCGCCTCTTCCTATACTCAAACTACAAGCTGCGCATAGGGCCTTGCAGCCGCCAGGGTTGCATTTTTAATACGTACTCAGTCTGTTGAGATTTATTCAAAGTAGAATACTCGAGGTGTAATTTCAAAATTTGGTAGTGCATTGGCAGTTTTCCACTTACGTCAGTCACTCAATTAACCCACGTCAGCTGACATGTTTTAGATTACTAGGTAAGGTAGTCTAGCCAGATATCTAAACCTTGTAGTAACCATCACCAAATTACAGACCGCGCACGCAGGGCATGCGCTCAGGGGCTCTGACCTCCAGGGGGGGGGGGGGGCCACACCACTTTTGGTAGTCACTTTCACACAGATATAATAGAAACATGTGCAGAATTGAAGGAAATTAGCTTTAGAACTCCTACATTTTGGGCCTCCAGAGTGGCGAGCGGTCTAAGTTACCAGAGGCGTCACTACAGACCCTGTTTCGATCCCGGGCTGTATCACAACCAGGCCGTGATCGGGAGTCCCATAGGGCGGCGTACAATTGGCCCAGCGTTGTCCGGGTTAGCGGAGGGTCTGGCCGGGATGCAACGTCAACAGCGAAGAGGCAACTCCGGTATGCTGGCCTTCTAGGCAGAGTTGCAAAGACAAAGCCATATCTCAGACTGGCCAATAAAAATAAAAGATTAAGATGGGAAAAAGAACACAGACACTGGACAGAGGAACTCTGTCTAGAAGGCCAGCATCCCGGAGTCGCCTCTTCACTGTTGATGTTGAGACTGGTGTTTTGCGGGTACTATTTAATGAAGCTGCCAGTTGAGGACTCGTGAGGAATCTGTTTCTCAAACTAGACACTCTAATGTACTTGTCCTCTTGCTCAGTTGTGCACCGGGGCCTCCCACTCCTCTTTCTGTTCTGGTTAGAGAGAGTTTGCCCTGTTCTGTGAAGGGAGTAGTCCACAGTTTCTTGGCAATTTCTTGCATGGAATAGCCTTAATTCTCAGAACAAGAATAGACTGACAAGTTTCAGAAGAAAGTTATTTGTTTCTGGCCATTTTGAGCCTGTAATCGAACCCACAAATGCTGATGCGCCAGATACTCAACTAGTCGAAAGAAGGCCAGTTTTATTGCTTCTTTAATTAGCACAACAGTTTTCAGCTGAGCTAACATAATTACAAAATGTTTTTCTAATGATCAACTAGCCTTATAAAAATAATAAACTTGGATTAGCTAACACAACGTGCCATTGGAACACAGGAGTGATGGTTGATAATGGGCCTCTGTACTTCTGTAGATATTCCATTTTTAAAAATCAGCCGTTTCCAGCTACAATAGTCATTTACAACATTAACATTGTCCGCAATGTATTTCTGATCAATTTGTTTGTTATTTTAATGGAAAAAAAGTTTTGCTTTCCTTTCAAAAACAAGGAAATTTCTAAGTGGCCCCAAACTTTTGAATGTTTTGCCCACTTAGGGCCCCCAAAAGGCTAGAGGCGGCACTGGTTCCCTTGATTCCTGAGGAATAAAAACAATGGGTTACGAGCTTAGCACAATTGTCCACCTCTATCATGGGCCTACATGGCCGTAAAATAGGGTGCTAGACCATTATTCAATTGGGGGGGGGGGGGGGGGTGCATACCCCAGTGACAGGTGAATGCCATTAGCCTGATGGGTGTGCATGTATCATACTCCCCGAAACGAGGCATTCTAAAAATTAAATTTTAGAATGCCTCGTTGGTTTGAATTCTGTCCAGAATCTGAACTGTGGCTTAAAAATTTTCCATGTGTGAGAAGAAAGAAAACAGAGACCTTTGAGTAGTAAGACTTGGTGTTCTTCCGTCTCTTCTTTGAACTCTCCAGCCGGCCCTAAGTTGAAGAATAGGGATGTTACTTTTTTTCTTTTTTAATTTAAAGGTTTAAACAGTATATATATATATATATTTTTTTAAGGTTTAAAAGATACAAGAAAAATAATAAAATGGCATGTATTCATCAGGCAAAAGGGTCCTGCATATGAAAAGTAAGGCAGTGCAGTCTACCGCAGTCATCGCTACTCCATCCCCGGGTCTCACGGCGTGTCCTTTTCAGATTTGCATTCTACCACCTTCTCCTTTAACTTCTCAAAATATCGCCACCATACAGGACTTCGCTGCTGTCACTGGCCTTTCTCTGACATTTTTCCAACTGTTAACAACGATGACGTAGTGGTGGAGAGACAACTCAAAAAATAGTAGATTCCCTTGCACGTCAACTCTGTGTCAACTCCCATTTCTAAGTGCCAAGATTCGAGTCAGCTAGAATCCAAAGCGAGTTAGCAAGCGACTGAGAGAGAGGGTAAGGGAACAGTATAGGCAGGTCAGCCACCAGACAGATAAGAGTCAGAACTGTTCACTAGGACTATCTATCGGTAATCAAGATCTGTCTCTCACAACTTCAGTAAAACAGGATCCTAACATCAATGAATACATTAGGATATTCTACATGCAACAGATCGAAGACTGAACATACACTCACATTAGCGTGAGGGAGAGAGGGGAGGGGGTAGGTAGGCCAGTGTGAGGGAGAGAGAGGAAGGGGCAGGCAGGCCAGCGTGAGGGAGAGAGAGGAGGTTGTGTGATAACTGCACGGTGATCTAAATTTTGTGTCCATTTTTTCGTCCAAACGTTAACGATCCCAATGTTGTTCAAACACGTCAAGTGAAGGAGACAAATGTAAAATGGTTGATGGTAAATCAGGTGAGTAGCATGAGACATCATCTAGGTTACCTCTTTCAGGGAAACAGGAGCGCTAAGCCTTGTCAGTTCACCTGGACCTAAAGTCACACAGATTAGATGTGCTGATCTAGGATCAGGTCTCCCCGTCCATATAATATGATTCATTATGATCTAAAAAGGCTAAACTGATCCTACATCAGCACTCCTACAGTTCTACTCTGAGACTGTGAAAATGTCTTTTTTACCATGATACACAAATGTTTCAATCTCTTCCTCCTTTACTTCCTCTTTAATGTTGACATTCAGCCCCAGTGTTTGACTGCAGTCTTCCTGCTTCACTGATGCCATCTCTGGAGCCTGCTGTTCACTCTGGACTTTACTGTTACAATCAGGACCCTCAGATTTAGGCGCAGTAAAGGAGAGCGGCAGGCAGGGTTTGTTCTCACCATCCTAAAATAAAAGATCAGACACGCATCCCAAGGAAAAATATGAATGAAATGACTATTATGTAAAACAATTAACTGCTATTAGCTGGTATGTTGGACTTGAGAGGACATTTCTCTGGTCATCTCTGATTATAAACATTATATGCATATCAGAAAAGTGTGAACGCTGAACAGATTGTAACGGCTTGTATTTCAGGGTCAGGGCTTCAGGCTTACTGTACACAAGCTCTTCAAGGTGGCTTACAGCTGGCCCTTGTATTGGGCTCTCAGCAGATGTTAAGGAGGACAGCTGGCTCCATATGAACTACAATCCCAACGATGTTTTAACATTTAGAAATGTTATTCATCGTCGCTAGCGATACGGTTTTGGAAATGTTTGGAACTTAACTGTAATAAATAACATTTAAAATACAAAATATACTCTTACTGTGAGCAGTTTAGCAACGTTGTACCTGGCTTCAGCTTCGACACATCCTCTCACCTTGTGCTCGCATTTGGACCATTCCATTCCACATTTCTGTCTGGATTGCATGCGTTTTTCAAAATAACCCTAACCTAAACTGCATACAGGAAGTGTGATTTTTGTATTTGAAAGATTATTTCTCGCTTATATGAAAATGAAGTTCCAAATGTCTCCAAAACGTATTTGCTTTTAGCATTTTGCTAAGGCTAATGTATCATTATAAACAGAGCATTTTGCTAAGGCTAAAGGCTAATGTATCATTATAAACAGAGCATTTTGCTAAGGCTAAAGGCTAATGTATCATTATAAACAGAGCATTTTGCTAAGGCTAAAGGCTAATGTATCATTATAAACAGAGCATTTTGTGCAGCATCGGGTCTGTTGTCTCATAAGGCTAAAGGCTAATGTATCATTATAAACAGAGCATTTTGTGCAGCATCGGGTCTGTTGTCTCATAAAGGCTAAAGGCTAATGTATCATTATAAACAGAGCATTTTGTGCAGCATCGGGTCTGTTGTCTCATCAGGCTAAAGGCTAATGTATCATTATAAACAGAGCATTTTGTGCAGCATCGGGTCTGTTGTCTCATAAGGTTAAAGGCTAATGTATCATTATAAACAGAGCATTTTGTGCAGCATCGGGTCTGTTGTCTCATAAGGCTAAAGGGGACATCTAGGTGTTTTTACATACACTAGAGTCACTGTCAATTGTATTGGTTTTCACAAAAACCATCTGTGGGAAGCCAGAAGTGAAATACAATTCTATTATAAGTTACTGTGCTGGTGTGCAGGACGGTTGGTCATTATGACGGGGGGAATTTAATACAAAATATCTCAAGGATTGTATTATTAAACAAAGTTTTCCAAATGTGGGTCTGTTTTAGACCCTCTTCCTCTCTGCTTACCTCATTTCAAAATAAAAGTCCTGCTAGCGAGACACATTTGGACTAAAACATGATTACATGTGGGGACTTGTATGTCATAAAGGTAAGAAGATAAAGTGGTTCTACAACAGACCCATGCTTGGAAAGTCTGTTTAATAATAGGATCCTTTAGATAAAACCAGCAGCTTCCCACCCTGCATCCCACTGCTGGCTTGCTTCTGAAGCTAAGCAGGGTTGGTCCCTGGATGGGAGACCAGATGCTGCTGGCTTGCTTCTGAAGCCAAGTAGGGTTGGTCCTGGTCAGTCCCCTGGATGGGAGACCAGATGCTACTGGCTTGCTTCTGAAGCCAAGTAGGGTTGGTCCTGGTCAGTCCCCTGGATGGGAGACCAGATGCTACTGGCTTGCTTCTGAAGCCAAGTAGGGTTGGTCCTGGTCAGTCCCCTGGATGGGAGACCAGATGCTGCTGGCTTGCTTCTGAAGCCAAGCAGGGTTGGTCCCTGGATGGGAGACCAGATGCTGCTGGTTTGCTTCTGAAGCCAAGTAGGGTTGGTCCTGGTCAGTCCCCTGGATGGGAGACCAGATGCTGCTGGCTTGCTTCTGAAGCTAAGTAGGGTTGGTCCCTGGATGGGAGACCAGATGCTGCTGGCTTGCTTCTGAAGCTAAGCAGGGTTGGTCCTGGTCAGTCCCCTGGAAGGGAGACCAGATGCTGCTGGCTTGCTTCTGAAGCCAAGTAGGGTTGGTCCTGGTCAGTCCCCTGGATGGGAAACCTGATGCTGCTGGCTTGCTTCTGAAGCTAAGCAGGGTTGGTCCCTGGATGGGAGACCAGATGCTGCTGGCTTGCTTCTGAAGCTAAGTAGGGTTGGTCCCTGGATGGGAGACCAGATGCTGCTGGCTTGCTTCTGAAGCTAAGTAGGGTTGGTCCCTGGATGGGAGACCAGATGCTGCTGGCTTGCTTCTGAAGCTAAGCAGGGTTGGTCCTGGTCGGTCCCTGGATGGTAGACCAGATGCTGCTGGCTTGCTTCTGAAGCTAAGCAGGGTTGGTCCTGGTCAGTCCCTGGATGGGAGACCAGATGCTGCTGGCTTGCTTCTGAAGCTAAGCAGGGTTGGTCCTGGTCAGTCCCCTGGATGGGAGACCAGATGTTGCTGGAAGTGTTGTTTGGAGGCTCAGGAAGAGGCACCTTTTCCTCTGGTCTAAAAAAATATTCCAATGCCCCAGGGCAGTGACACTGCCCTGTGTAGGGTGCCGTCTTTCGGATGGGACGTTAAACTGGTGTCACTAAAGATCCCATAGCACTTATTGTAGGGGTGTTACAAGAGGACAAGAGGAATACCTATGTGAGAATGCTGTTCATCGACTACAGCTCGGCATTAAACACCATAGTACCCTCCAAGCTCGTCATCAAGCTCGAGACCCTGGGTCTCGACCCCGCCCTGTGCAACTGGGTACTGGACTTCCTAACGGGCCGCCCCCAGGTGGTGAGGGTAGGCAACAACATCTCCTCCCCGCTGATCCTCAACACTGGGGCCCCACAAGGGTGCGTTCTGAGCCCTCTCCTGTACTCCCTGTTCACCCACGACTGCGTGGCCACGCACGCCTCCAACTCAATCATCAAGTTTGCGGACGACACAACAGTGGTAGGCTTGATTACCAACAACGACGAGACGGCCTACAGGGAGGAGGTGAGGGCCCTCGGAGTGTGGTGTCAGGAAAATAACCTCACACTCAACGTCAACAAAACTAAGGAGATGATTGTGGACTTCAGGAAACAGCAGAGGGAACACCCCCCTATCCACATCGATGGAACAGTAGTGGAGAGGGTAGCAAGTTAAGTTCCTCGGCATACACATCACAGACAAACTGAATTGGTCCACTCACACAGACAGCATCGTGAAGAAGGCGCAGCAGCGCCTCTTCAACCTCAGGAGGCTGAAGAAATTTGGCTTGTCACCAAAAGCACTAACAAACTTCTACAGATGCACAATCGAGAGCATCCTGGCGGGCTGTATCACCGCCTGGTACGGCAACTGCTCCGCCCTCAACCGTAAGGCTCTCCAGAGGGTAGTGAGGTCTGCACAACGCATCACCGGGGGCAAACTACCTGCCCTCCAGGACACCTACACCACCCGATGTTACAGGAAGGCCATAAAGATCATCAAGGACATCAACCACCCGAGCCACTGCCTGTTCACCCCGCTATCATCCAGAAGGCGAGGTCAGTACAGGTGCATCAAAGCTGGGACCGAGAGATTGAAAAACAGCTTCTATCTCAAGGCCATCAGACTGTTAAACAGCCACCACTAACATTGAGTGGCTGCTGCCAACACACTGACACTGACTCAACTCCAGCCACTTTAATAATGGGAATTGATGGGAAATTATGTAAATATATCACTAGCCACTTTAAACAATGCTACCTTATATAATGTTACTTACCCTACATTATTCATCTCATATGCATACGTATATACTGTACTCTATATCATCGACTGCATCCTTATGTAATACATGTATCACTAGCCACTTTAACTATGCCACTTTGTTTACATACTCATCTCATATGTATATACTGTACTCAATACCATCTACTGTATCTTGCCTATGCTGCTCTGTACCATCACTCATTCATATATCCTTATGTACATATTCTTTATCCCCTTACACTGTGTATAAGACAGTAGTTTTGGAATTGTTAGTTAGATTACTTGTTGGTTATTACTGCATTGTCGGAACTAGAAGCACAAGCATTTCGCTACACTCGCATTAACATCTGCTAACCATGTGTATGTGACAAATAAAATTTGATTTGATTTGTTAACCCTGGAGTCCTGGCTAAATTCCCAATCTGGACTTCATACTATCATGGTCACCTAATCATCCCCAGCTAACAATTGGCTCATTCATCCCCCTCCTCTCCCCTGTAACTATTCCCCAGGTCGTTGCTGTAAATGAGAATGTGTTCTCAGTCTACTTACCTGGTAAAAAAATATATATATATATATTTTGTATCAAATTCCCCCAGTCATAATGACCAACCGTCCTGCCCACCAGCACAGTAGCGTTTTTTGTGCAAACCAATACAATTGACAGTGACTAGTGTACTAATACACCCGCGTTACTAAACAGACCTAAGAGACGTCCAATGACTCAACGTAAAGATATGGCATTTGAGTCATGATTGAGGGTTAACTGTACACAACCCATACAATATGTACATTGATTAATACATTATTAACTTTCCAGCAGTGTAGTTCGTTACGGATAGCTGGCACTCACCATCATGATTTGAGCAAACCTTCAGAGATTGACATCAATAAATGCTCCTGACTGTATTTGCTAACTAGCTAACTAGCCACCGTTAGTAGTTATGAGAAATGATGTACACTAAATGAACTCAATCAAAACAAAATCATAAAAGTGCATGAAGTCGAGTTGCAGACTAGATGACGCTCGTTATTTGTACGCTAGCTAAAGGTTTCTGAAATATAAAAAATATGCACTTGAAGACACTAAACAAAGAGGCAAAGTAAAACTTCCTCATTGGTCTTCTTCTGTCTTCTTTAGTAACGTTTGGTGACCAACAGCAAGTGTTTACTGCCACCTAACGTCCGGGAGGGTAACGTGGGTTAATTACCAGTTCCGAACCATACCACCAGAGAGCAATACTGATTTACACCTTATTACGACTACAGACCAATTGTCTTTTGAGTTGTGTTAATTCTGCATTAAAAATGTTATAGCGTTATTTCAATAATTGCAAGCACTGTTATCAACGTTTCACTCTGCTGTTCTTTGTATAATAAAATGTAATTTACGGTTTATTTTTTACTTGAAATGAAAGAGTGGGTTCACGAGTGGCGTAGCGGTCTAAGGCACTGCATCTCAGTACTAGAGATGTCATGACAGACACCCTGGTTCAAATCCAGGCTGTATCACAACCAGCTGTGATTGGTGCACAATTGGCCCAGTGTTGTCTGGGTTTGGCCGTCATTGTAAATAAGAATGTGTTCTTAACTGACTTGCCAAGTTAATTAAAGGTTAAATAAAAAGGGTGACCTAATTTCTGCCTACAATTAATGCTTTTTTTACTCAGTAAAAAAACTGTTTATTAGCCTTAATTATTAGAAGAGTGGCTGGTAGAGTCAGGGAACAGCGCACAGCAAAATAAATGTTGTATATTTAACTTTAACGGTCCAATACATATAGTTGTCGTATGAGTCCGACTGTACTGGTGTTAAAACAACACTTTGGAAAGTGTTAAAAATGTCATTATGTCGCTGTGTTCCCCATTTGACTGTTTACAAGTATTCAAAGGAAGGTGATTGTAAGTGTTTGCGTAGCTCATAGTCCTGAAACTGCAGTGTAATCCACTAAACATTTTTTAGGGGGTGTGTTCTAACACCGTACGTTGTAAAGCCTAATTTACATATTTCCCAGGGTGCCTTTTCTTTTTGAGTCAATTTAAGAGTTAACACCCATTATTTTATTTGTTAGTGACAGAGACATTGTTGTTGTTGGATTCTTTCCTTTTAATTAAAGGCCTTTCCTTTTAAAGGCCTCACAAAGTGAGTTCCTTG
This sequence comes from Oncorhynchus kisutch, assembly GCF_002021735.2. Lineage (NCBI taxonomy): Eukaryota > Metazoa > Chordata > Actinopteri > Salmoniformes > Salmonidae > Oncorhynchus > Oncorhynchus kisutch. The sequence continues at coordinate 8,255,973 of NC_034187.2, forward strand.
GCGACTACAAATTGAACTCTATGACAATACATTACATCTATCATAAGGCCTTTACGTATTGGCTTAGTTGATGGCCTAGTTTTAATCCTAACATGGTGGTGTTAGGAAACCCGTGGTCTACAGACCACATCAGGCCTGCAAGTCACATTATGCTGACGTGCAAAATGATTTGCAATTCCCCATTGGATTCCAGACAGTAGGATATTCACCTGCAACCTGCATTCAGAATGACTATCAGGGTTAGGAAACGTGATAAAACAGCACCACCTAAATCATTTAAACCAGATAATAAACACATCTAACTAACTGATTGGATTAGTTTAGAAAAAAAATGTATCTTATTTATTTTTGTGTAGCATAAGATTAAATCAATCAATGTACATGTAAAAACACAGATATACAAAAACAATCCTTAAAGATCTACCTGCAGTCATGCATGCTGGGAAATATAATAATGATGGGTGTGGTTTTGATTGGACTGGTTTACCTCTCCACAGTGTAGAACAATAACTCTGGTTCTTTGACACCACAAAGTGTTAATGTTAGTCTTACAGAGTCAATTTAACTCTTAAATCAACGATAGAAATGATACACTGAATTATCAACACTGATCAATATGCTCTGCGGGACCAGGCCCTCTGAAGCACGAAGCAGCTGTAATTAACGCTTCATAAATAAGGCATCATAAATATGTTATTCATGTTTTATAAGGCATCATAAATATGTTATTCATGTTTATAAGGCATCATAAATATGTTAGTAGTGTTTAAGGCATCGTAAATGTGTTGATAATGTTTAATAAGGCATCATAATGATATTATAAATGTTTAATGCAATCTACTTAACCTCTACAGGGTCACTCCCCCCACCACCCCAAGCCCACAAGATGGTTGAGCTAACATAGGCTAATGTGATTAGCATGAGGTTGTAATAAACAAATAAAATCCGTAGGACGTAGACATATCTGATACGGGCAGAAACCTTGGATTCTTGTTAATCTAACTGCACTGTCCAATTTACAGTACCTATTACAGTGAAATAATACCAGGCTATTGTTTGAGGAGAGTGCACAGTTTTGAACATGAAAATGTATTCATAAACCAATTAGGCACATTTGGGCAGTCTTGAAACAACATTTTGAACATATGTGAAATGATTCATTGGATCAGTCTAAAACTTTGCACATACACTGCTGCCATCTACTGGCCAAAGTCTAAATTGCACCTGGGCTGGAATAATACATGATGACCTTTCTCTTGCATTTCAAAGATGATGGTTTTAAAAAATGACCAAAAAAAAGTGCATGTTTTTTTTCTTTTCTTCTTATCTTTTGCCACATCTAATATATTATATTCTCCTACGTTAATTTGTCATTTCCACAAACTTCAAAGTGTTTCCTTTCAAATGGTACCAAAGATATGCATATCCTTGCTTCAGGTCCTGAGCCAGTTAGATTTGGGTATGTCATTTTAGGCGAACATTGAAAGAAAGGGGTGGATCCATGTATGGCGCTGCATCAGCTCTCACGGTCGTAGTCCTGTCTGGTAGTGGCAAAAAGGGTCAATGGTTTTTTTCTGCCACTTTAGTGATGAGACGTCCAGCCAGCGACTGAGCCGTGTGGGTGAAAGGGTTGAATATGGGACATATTTTGGATCTGCACAGGAATACCAATTTCTCATTGACAAGCTTTGATCTTTAAAAAAAATCAAGAGAGAACGCATTGACCATTTTACATGTGTACACACACGCACGCATGCACACGCGCACACACACAGTGAGAGACCACAGAAAATACAGCATACCATCAGGGTAGGAAGCCTGTGGTCTGTGGTACACAGTTCTGGGCCCCTGAAAGACCATGTTAGTGGAACCTAAACCCATTTCATTCCTGTCTCCTGATATCACTCAGGGCCCAGGGAGAACCCTAATCTCTCTCTCTCTCTCTCTCTCTCTCTCTCTCTCTCTCTCTCTCTCTCTCTCTCTCTTCTCTCTCCTCTCTCTCTCTCCTCTCTCCTCTCTCCTCTCTCTCGCAGAGTTCCTCTGTCCAGTCTCAATGTCAACAGTGAAGAGGTGACTCCGGGATGCTGGCCTTCTAGGCAGAGTTCCTCTGTCCAGTCTCAAAGTCAACAGTGAAGAGGCGACTACGGGATGCTGGCCTTCTAGGCAGAGTTCCTCTGTCCAGTCTCAACGTCAACAGTGAAGAGGCGACTCCGGGATGCTGGCCTTCTAGGCAGAGTTCCTCTGTCCAGTCTCAAAGTCAACAGTGAAGAGGCGACTCCGGGATGCTGGACTGCGGACAGATGTTCTGATGCGGTAGGGGTAATAATCCACCAGGGACAGATGTTCTGATGTGGTAGGGGTAATAATCCACTGGGGACAGATGTTCTGATGCGGTAGGGGTAATAATCCACCAGGGACAGATGTTCTGATGTGGTAGGGGTAATAATCCACTGGGGACAGATGTTCTGATGCGGTAGGGGTAATAATCCACCAGGGACAGGTATTCTGATGCGGTAGGGGTAATAATCCACTGGGACAGATGTCCTGATGTGGTAGGGGTATTAATCCACTGGGGACAGGTTGCCAATTCAACATCTATACCATGTTGGATCAACTCAATTAATTTAAATGACGTGGAATTGACATCGATTCAAATAGAGTGTGCTCAATGGGAAGGAAGGTAGTGGTTTGTGACACACAGGAGCAACCGTGAGTGGGTCAACTCTCGATATGATTGAATGAAGACCCTAATTTTGGAGAGGTAAAAAAATGGTCTGGAGTAAAGTAGAGTCAAAGGAAACTAGTGATGCGTTGTGTTCGTTCCTCTCCTTGTTCGGGTGAAGTCCGCCCCTCTCCTTGTTCGGGCGAAGTCCGCCCCTCTCCTTGTTCTGCCGAAGTCCGCCCCTCTCCTTGTTCTGCCGAAGTCCGCCCCTCTCCTTGTTCTGCCGAAGTCCCCCCCTGTCCTTGTTCGGGTGAAGTCCGCCCCTCTCCTTGTTCGGGCGAAGTCCGCCCCTCTCCTTGTTCTGCTGAAGTCCCCCCCTCTCCTTGTTCGGGCGAAGTCCGCCCCTCTCCTTGTTCGGGCGAAGTCCGCCCCTCTCCTTGTTTGGCCGAAGTCCGCCCCTCTCCTTGTTCTGCCGAAGTATGCCCCTCTCCTTGTTCTGCCGAAGTCCGCCCCTCTCCTTGTTCGGGCGAAGTCCGCCCCTCTCCTTGTTCGGGCGAAGTCCGCCCCTCTCCTTGTTCTGCCGAAGTCCGCCCCTCTCCTTGTTCTGCCGAAGTCCGCCCCTCTCCTTGTTCTGCCGAAGTCCGCCCCTCTCCTTGTTCTGCCGAAGTCCGCTCCTCTCCTTGTTCTGCCGAAGTCCGCCCCTCTCCTTGTTCTGCCGAATCCGCCCCTCTCCTTGTTCTGCCGAAGTCCGCCCCTCTCCTTGTTCTGCCGAATCCGCCCCTCTCCTTGTTCTGCCGAAGTCCGCCCCTCTCCTTGTTCTGCCGAAGTCCGCCCCTCTCCTTGTTCTGCCGAAGTCCGCCCCTCTCCTTGTTCTGCCGAAGTCCCCCCCTCTCCTTGTTCGGGTGAAGTCCGCCCCTCTCCTTGTTCGGGCGAAGTCCGCCCCTCTCCTTGTTCTGCTGAAGTCCCCCCCTCTCCTTGTTCGGGTGAAGTCCGCCCATCTCCTTGTTCGGGTGAAGTCCGCCCATCTCCTTGTTCGGGCGAAGTCCGCCCCTCTCCTTGTTTGACCAAAGTCCGCCCCTCTCCTTGTTCGGGCGAAGTCCGCCCCTCTCCTTGTTCGGGCGAAGTCCGCCCCTCTCCTTGTTCGGCCGAAGTCCGCCCCTCTCCTTGTTCGGCCGAAGTCCGCCCCTCTCCTTGTTCTGCCGAAGTCCGCCACTCTCCTTGTTCGGCCGAAGTCCGCCCCTCTCCTTGTTCGGCCGAAGTCCGCCCCTCTCCTTGTTCGGGCGAAGTCCGCCCCTCTCCTTGTTCGGCCGAAGTCCGCCCCTCTCCTTGTTCTGCCGAAGTCCCCCCCCTCTCCTTGTTCGGGCGAAGTCCGCCCCTCTCCTTGTTCGGGCGAAGTCCGCCCCTCTCCTTGTTCGGGCGAAGTCCGCCCCTCTCCTTGTTCGGGCGAAGTCCGCCCCTCTCCTTGTTCGGGCGAAGTCCGCCCCTCTCCTTGTTCGGCCGAAGTATGCCCCTCTCCTTGTTCTGCTGAAGTCCCCCCCTCTCCTTGTTCGGGCGAAGTCCGCCCCTCTCCTTGTTCGGGCGAAGTCCGCCCCTCTCCTTGTTCGGCCAAGTATGCCCCTCTCCTTGTTCTGCCGAAGTCCGCCCCTCTCCTTGTTCTGCCGAAGTCCGCCCCTCTCCTTGTTCTGCCGAAGTCCGCCCCTCTCCTTGTTCTGCCGAAGTCCGCCCCTCTCCTTGTTCTGCCGAATCCGCTCCTCTCCTTGTTCGGGCGAAGTCCGCCCCTCTCCTTGTTCTGCCGAAGTCCACCCCTATCCTTGTTCTGCCGAAGTCCGCCCCTCTCCTTGTTCTTTCCCGAAGTCCGCCCCTCTCCTTGTTCTGCTGAAGTCCCCCCCTCTCCTTGTTCGGGTGAAGTCCGCCCCTCTCCTTGTTCTGCCGAAGTCCACCCCTCTCCTTGTTCTGCCGAAGTCCGCCCCTTTTTTATTTTATTTTATTTATTTTACCTTTATTTAACCAGGTAGGCAAGTTGAGAACAAGTTCTCATTTACAATTGCGACCTGGCCAAGATAAAGCAAAGCAGTTCGACAGATAAAACGACACAGAGTTACACATGGAGTAAAAACAAACATACAGTCAATAATGCAGTATAAACAAGTCTATATACAATGTGAGCAAATGAGGTGAGAAGGGAGGTAAAGGCAAAAAAGGCCATGATGGCAAAGTAAATACAATATAGCAAGTAAAATACTGGAATGGTAGTTTTGCAATGGAAGAATGTGCAAAGTAGAAATAAAAAAATAATGGGGTGCAAAGGAGCAAAATAAATAAATAAATTCAAATGAAATACAGTTGGGAAAGAGGTAGTTGTTTGGGCTAAATTATAGGTGGGCTATGTACAGGTGCAGTAATCTGTGAGCTGCTCTGACAGTTGGTGCTTAAAGCTAGTGAGGGAGATAAGTGTTTCCAGTTTCAGAGATTTTTGTAGTTCGTTCCAGTCATTGGCAGCAGAGAACTGGAAGGAGAGGCGGCCAAAGAAAGAATTGGTTTTGGGGGTGACTAGAGAGATATACCTGCTGGAGCGTGTGCTACAGGTGGGAGATGCTATGGTGACCAGCGAGCTGAGATAAGGGGGGACTTTACCTAGCAGGGTCTTGTAGATGACATGGAGCCAGTGGGTTTGGCGACGAGTATGAAGCGAGGGCCAGCCAACGAGAGCGTACAGGTCGCAATGGTGGGTAGTATATGGGGCTTTGGTGATAAAACGGATTGCACTGTGATAGACTGCATCCAATTTGTTGAGTAGGGTATTGGAGGCTATTTTGTAAATGACATCGCCAAAGTCGAGGATTGGTAGGATGGTCAGTTTTACAAGGGTATGTTTGGCAGCATGAGTGAAGGATGCTTTGTTGCGAAATAGGAAGCCAATTCTAGATTTAACTTTGGATTGGAGATGTTTGATATGGGTCTGGAAGGAGAGTTTACAGTCTAACCAGACACCTAAGTATTTGTAGTTGTCCACGTATTCTAAGTCAGAGCCGTCCACAGTAGTGATGTTGGACAGGCGGGTAGGTGCAGGTAGCGATCGGTTGAAGAGCATGCATTTAGTTTTACTTGTATTTAAGAGCAATTGGAGGCCACGGAAGGAGAGTTGTATGGCATTGAAGCTTGCCTGGAGGGTTGTTAACACAGTGTCCAAAGAAGGGCCGGAAGTATACAGAATGGTGTCGTCTGCGTAGAGGTGGATCAGGGACTCACCAGCAGCAAGAGCGACCTCATTGATGTATACAGAGAAGAGAGTCGGTCCAAGAATTGAACCCTGTGGCACCCCCATAGAGACTGCCAGAGGTCCGGACAGCAGACCCTCCGATTTGACACACTGAACTCTATCAGAGAAGTAGTTGGTGAACCAGGCGAGGCAATCATTTGAGAAACCAAGGCTGTCGAGTCTGCCGATGAGGATATGGTGATTGACAGAGTCGAAAGCCTTGGCCAGATCAATGAATACGGCTGCACAGTAATGTTTCTTATCGATGGCGGTTAAGATATCGTTTAGGACCTTGAGCGTGGCTGAGGTGCACCCATGACCAGCTCTGAAACCGGATTGCATAGCAGAGAAGGTATGGTGAGATTCGAAATGGTCGGTAATCTGTTTGTTGACTTGGCTTTCGAAGACCTTAGAAAGGCACGGTAGGATAGATATAGGTCTGTAGCAGTTTGGGTCAAGAGTGTCCCCCCCTTTGAAGAGGGGGATGACCGCAGCTGCTTTCCAATCTTTTGGAATCTCAGACGACACGAAAGAGAGGTTGAACAGGCTAGTAATAGGGGTGGCAACAATTTCGGCAGATAATTTTAGAAAGAAAGGGTCCAGATTGTCTAGCCCGGCTGATTTGTAGGGGTCCAGATTTTGCAGCTCTTTCAGAACATCAGCTGAATGGATTTGGGAGAAGGAGAAATGGGGAAGGCTTGGGCGAGTTGCTGTTGGGGGTGCAGTGCTGTTGTCCGGGGTAGGAGTAGCCAGGTGGAAAGCATGGCCAGCCGTAGAAAAATGCTTATTGAAATTCTCAATTATGGTGGATTTATCAGTGGTGACAGTGTTTCCTATCTTCAGTGCAGTGGGCAGCTGGGAGGAGGTGTTCTTATTCTCCATGGACTTTACAGTGTCCCAGAACTTTTTTGAGTTAGTGTTGCAGGAAGCAAATTTCTGCTTGAAAAAGCTAGCCTTGGCTTTTCTAACTGCCTGTGTATAATGATTTCTAGCTTCCCTGAACAGCTGCATATCACGGGGGCTGTTCGATGCTAATGCAGAACGCCATAGGATGTTTTTGTGTTGGTTAAGGGCAGTCAGGTCTGGGGAGAACCAAGGGCTATATCTGTTCCTGGTTCTAAATTTCTTAAATGGGGCATGTTTATTTAAGATGGTTAGGAAGGCATTTTTAAAAAATATCCAGGCATCCTCTACTGACGGGATGAGATCAATATCCTTCCAGGATACCCCGGCCAGGTCGATTAGAAAGGCCTGCTCGCAGAAGTGTTTCAGGGAGCGTTTTACAGTGATGAGTGGAGGTCGTTTGACCGCTGACCCATTACGGATGCAGGCAATGAGGCAGTGATCGCTGAGATCTTGGTTGAAGACAGCAGAGGTATATTTAGAGGGGAAGTTGGTTAGGATGATATCTATGAGGGTGCCCGTGTTTAAGGTTTTGGGGAGGTACCTGGTAGGTTCATTGATTATTTGTGTGAGATTGAGGGCATCAAGTTTAGATTGTAGGATGGCTGGGGTGTTAAGCATGTTTCAGTTTAGGTCGCCTAGCAGCACGAACTCTGAAGATAGATGGGGGGCAATCAGTTCACATATGGTGTCCAGAGCACAGCTGGGGGCAGAGGGTGGTCTATAGCAGGCGGCAACGGTGAGAGACTTGTTTTTAGAGAGGTGGATTTTTAAAAGTAGAAGTTCAAATTGTTTGGGTACAGACCTGGATAGTAGGACAGAACTCTGCAGGCTATCTTTGCAGTAGATTGCAACACCGCCCCCTTTGGCAGTTCTATCTTGTCTGAAAATGTTGTAGTTTGGAATTAAAATGTCTGAGTTTTTGGTGGTCTTCCTAAGCCAGGATTCAGACACAGCTAGAACATCCGGGTTGGCAGAGTGTGCTAAAGCAGTGAATAGAACAAACTTAGGGAGGAGGCTTCTAATGTTAACATGCATGAAACCAAGGCTATTACGGTTACAGAAGTCGTCAAAAGAGAGCGCCTGGGGAATAGGAGTGGAGCTAGGCACTGCAGGGCCTGGATTCACCTCTACATCGCCAGAGGAACATAGGAGGAGTAGAATAAGGGTACGGCTAAAAGCTATGAGAATTGGTCGTCTAGAACGTCTGGAACATAGAGTAAAAGGAGGTTTCTGGGGGCGATAAAATAGCATCAAGGTATAATGTACAGACAAATGTATGGTAGGATGTGAATACAGTGGAGGTAAACCTAGGTATTGAGTGATGAAGAGAGAGATATTGTCTCTAGAAACATCGTTGAAACCAGGAGATGTCATTGCATGTGTGGGTGGTGGAACTA